>NC_044038.1:229489270-229591483 GCF_901765095.1 Microcaecilia unicolor | reverse complement strand
TCATCTGCATATCCTTAACAGCCTTCTCCGGGGTGTCACCTAAGTCCACTCAGGGCCTCCGCTCTAGTGCTGCGAGCCGGGGCATTTTTCTCTTACATCTATTCTTCTTCCCCAGTTGCTAAAGTACCTCAGTCGTTATGGCCCCTATCACATTCCTTCCTAGCCCTGTCCCTTCTAATCTTTCCCTCACCCGCCCTACCTCTCTCCACTACAGGAACCACTGCCCATCCATCGACTTCATCAACTCACCTTCTCTCCTACCCTCTTCCTCCCTCTTGGCTTTTAATCTCCGTCTCTTCTCCCTCCATTTTGCCTTCCCCCCACCTAAATACCTCTCGCCTTCGACGCCTTCGTGGCCACACCTCTCCTACTCTCCTCCTCTCTCTTTTACCCCTCTCTTACTCTCAGCTGGTGACATCAATCCCAATACCGGCCCTCCTCACCACTATTATCCCAACTCTACAGAGCTCACCGTGACCTCTCTAACCTCATCTCTATTCCTCTACTCCCCCCCCCGCCGCCCTCTGTGCCCTATGGAATGCCCGCTCTATCTGTAACAACTCCCCTATATCAGGACCTCTTTATCTATGTCACCTCCATCTGCTCGCCATACAGAACCTGGCTCTGCCCTGATGACTCTGCTTCAGTCGCAGCCCTCTGCCAGGGCGGTTATCTTTTTTCACATACTCCTCGCCCTGCTGGTCGCGGGGGCAGTGTTGGACTACTTCTCTCCTCCCTCCTCAGATTTCAACCCTTCTTCCACTCAATCTCACTGTTTTTCCTCCTTTGAAGTCCACTCTATCCGCCTTTTCTCTCCGCTCTGCCTCTTCAAATAGCAGTCATTTATAGTCCCCTGATAAGTCCCTTTCATCCTTTCTCAGTGACTTTCATGCCTGGCTTGCCTTCTTCCATGATCCTTTCTCCCACTCTCTCATCCTTGGTGACTTTAATATTCTTGCTAATGATCCTTCCAACTCTTATAATTCCAAGTTACTCGCTTTAACATCCTCCTTTAATCTCCAACTATGCTCCACCTCCCCCACTCATCAAAATGGTCACTGTCTTGATCTCATCTTCTCCTCCAACTGTTCACCCTCTAGTTTCCTTGCCTCTGATCTTCCCCTCTGATCACCATCTTATAACTTTCACACTAAATCTCCTCCCTCTCAGTCCCGTTCTATCTTATCTAATTTATCTAGGAATCTTCACGATATTGACCCTTCATCTCTATCCTCCTGTTTCAAAACCTCCTCTCTACTGTGGCACCATCCACGTCTGTCAACGAGGCTGTTTCTTCTTACAACAATACTCTATCCTCTGCCTTAGACACTCTTGCACCTTTGATGACCCGCCCTATAAGGCGTACAAAACCCCAACCTTGGCTGACTTCTAATATCCGCTACCTACGTTCCTGTACCCGCTCCACCGAACGCCTCTGGTGGAAACTTGGGCCCTTGCTGATTTCTTACACTTTAAGTTCATGCTGACTCCTTCCAATCTGCTCTTTTACGCGCCAAACAGGATTATTATATCCAACTGACCAACTCTCTTGGCTCTAACTCTCGACTTCTCTTCACCACAATGAACTCTCAAGGTGCCCCCTCCCCCAAGTCCCCCTTCATTATCTCCTCAGACCCTTGCTGAATTCTTTCACGACAAGGTTCAAAAGATAAATCTTGAATTCTCTACCTTGCCACCTCTCCCTCCACTAGTCCATTCCCCTCTCTCCTTCCCCTCATTCCTTTCCTCCTTTCCTGAAGTTACTATAGAGGAAACTACACTTCTCCTTTCTCCCAAAATGTACCACCTGTTCCTCAGATCCCATTCCCACCCACCTTCTTAATGCCATCTCACCTGCTCATATTCCTTTTATCAGTCACATTCTCAACCTAATACTACTACTACTACTTAACATTTCTAGAGCGCTACTAGGGTTACGCAGCGCTGTACAATTAACAAAGAGAGACAGTCCCTGCTCAAGAGCTTACAATCTAATAGACAAGTGAACGTCGGTCCGATAGGGGCAGTCAAATTGGGGCAGTCTGGATTCACTGAACGGTAATGGTTAGGTGCCGAACGCAGCATTGAAGAGGTGGGCTTTAAGCAAAGACTTGAAGACGGGCAGGGAGGGGGCTTGGCGTAAGGGTTCAGGAAGGTTGTTCCAAGCATAGGGTGAGGCGAGGCAGAATGAGCGGAGCCTGGAGTTGGCGGTGGTGGAGAAGGGTACTGAGAGGAGGGATTTCCTGTGAACGGAGGTTACGGGCGGGAACGTAAGGGGAGATGAGGGTAGAAAGATAGTGAGGGGCAGCAGACTGCAACTGTCCCTACTGCCTTTAAACATGCTGTGGTAACACCTCTCCTTAAGAAGCCTTCACTCGACCCTACTTGTCCCTCTAATTACTGACCCATCTCCCTCCTCCCTTTTCTCCAAATTACTTGAGAGAAATTCACCACCGCTGTTCACCGCCGCTGCCTTGATTTTCTCTCCTCACATGCTATTCTTGACCCACTACAATCTGGTTTTCGGCCTCTCCACTCAACCTAAACTGCGCTTACTAAAGTCTCCAATGACCTATTACTGGCTAAATCCAGAGGTCTCTATTCCATCCTCATTCTTCTTGATCTTTCCGCTGCTTTTGACACTGTCGATCACAGCATACCCTGTCCTCACTTGGATTCCAGGGCTCTGTCCTTTCCTGGTTCTTTTCCTACCTCTCCCTCCGCACCTTCAGTGTTCACTCTGGTGGATCCTCTTCTACTTCTATCCCTCTGCCTGTCGGCATACCTTAGGGTTCTGTTCTTGGTACCCTCCTCTTTTCTATCTACACTTCTTCCCTTGGTTCATTAATCTCATCCCATGGCTTTTCCTACCATCTCTATGCTGATGACTCCCAAATCTACCTTTCTACCCCTGATATCTCACCTTGCATCCAAACCAAAGTTTCAGCGTGCGTATCTGACATTGCTGTCTGGATGTCTCAACGCCACCTGAAATTAAACATGACCAAAACCGAGCTTCTCATTTTCCCCCCAAACCCACCTCCCCACTCCCCCCGTTTTGTATTTCTGTTGATGGCTCTCATCTCTCTGTCTCCTCAGCTCGAAACCTTGGGGTCATCTTCTCTTCTCTCTCCTTCTCTGCTCATATCCACCCCTTTCTTTCCGAGCACTCTACTAAAACCCTCATCCACACCCTTGTCACCTCTCGTTTAGACTATTGCAATCTGCTTCTTGCTGGCCTCCCACTTAGTCACCTCTCCCCTCTCCAATCGGTCCAAAACTCGCTGCCTGTCTCGTCTTCCACCAGGGTCACTTTATTCATACTACCCCTCTCCTCAAGTCGCTTCACTGGCTCCCTATCCATTTTCGCATCCTGTTCAAACTTCTTCTACTAACCTATAAATGTACTCACTCTGCTGCTCCCCAGTATCTCTCCACACTCGTCCTTCCCTACACCCCTTCCCGTGCACTCCGATCCATGGATAATCCTTCTTATCTGTTCCTTCTCCATACTCACTACTGCCAACTCCAGACTTCGCGCCTTCTGTCTCGCTGCACCCTACGCCTGGAATAAACTTCCTGAGCCCCTACGTCTTGCCCCATCCTTGGCCACCTTTAAATCTAGACTGAAAGCCCACCTCTTTAACATTGCTTTTGACTCGTAACCACAAGTTTTTATTTTTTTTTGTTACATTTGTACCCCGCGCTTTCCCACTCAGGCTCAGTGCGGCAGGCAATGGAGGGTTAAGTGACTGGCCCAGAGTCACAAGGTGCTGCCTGTGCCAAGAATTAAACTCAGTTCCTCAGTTCCCAGGACCAAAGTCCACCACCTAACCACTAGGCCACTCCACTCCTCCTTGTAACCACTCGCCTCCACCTACCCTCCTCTCCTCCTTCCTGTACACATTAATTGATTTGATTTGCTTACTTTATTTTTTGTCTATTAGATTGTAAGCTCTTTGAGCAGGGACTGTCTTTCTTCTATGTTTGTGCAGCGCTGCGTACCCTTGTAGTAGTAGTAGTAGTCGCACTTTAAATCCTTACACCCTTATTCCTGACACCCTTAGGCTTTCTCATTTAGTACAATTCCCACCACAAATCACAGCCTCTCTCACCCTTACCAGTCACCCACAAACTTAACCATTCCATTCACTATACAGAAACATACCTTTTCTCCACTCGAAACCAAATTAAATATGGTTTAAACTTTCTCACAGCTTTCTGTTAGTACAGCTCTCCCTCACCCAAAACACATCAGTTTTCCCCAAATGTATTCAGCAATGCAGCCATGAAAAGGCAGTCTGTTTATTTAAGTACTCACTTTCAAACTGGTACACACAAGCCTGTCTCTAATTACTCTTCCAATCACTTATTTCACTTTAAACCCATAAAATCTATACTTTTTCTCTTAAATTTCACACACCCAGCAAACGTTTTTTTTCTCTCACTCTCCGTGCGCTCAGCCTGCTCTCTCCTCCAGTTCAGCGGTCTCCCTAGCAACTCATCCCCCGCCCCCTAGAGGAACATCTGACATCCCTCAACCAATCAGCTTGTCAGAAAAAGACAGTTTTTTTTTCTTATCTGTTTTAGAATCTTAGCTGTCCTAACTGAATCTCCAGGTTGCTTCCCCTTCCCCCCATAGAAGTTAATGCAAAACTTACTATATATAGAATTTTAAAGTCAATTTTAACCTAACCTGTACACAAAACAGCAAGAACCATTTTATAGTACACTCCCCACCTAATCATGGGTTATTCTTTTGTTTAAAAAAAACATATTAAGAAACATCTCACACTTTCTTCACCTAACTCCATTAAAAATTCCCAAACTAACTTTAAACCTTTTCCAGCCAGCACCCATCCACCAAACCCTGGAACAGCCCCCCCCCCCCCCCCCCCCGAGCCCCAGGAAAAAACATTAATATATCTTACCATATACAGAAGTACTTAGCTTCAATCAAAAGGCAGATACTTCACATCCATATGGCATCTCAAATCTTGAATGATATCGAAGAAGCTTCAAAACATTCCCACGAACTATAGTTATAAAGGCACTCTCAATCACTCTCGCTGTTTCTTTGCTTCATCAGGAGAGGATATGCATAAACATTTATCTTCCATATTGCATACAAAACAAGTCAAAATGGCGACTGCTTATAAAGACGCTCCGACGGATGCACATTTTATGAATTGACGTCACTTCCTGCAAAGTCTGTATCTCGAGACAATCAATTAAAGGTGTTTAATCCTCAATCAATTAAAATGTTAGTAAAACACTTCCCATCCATTGGGCCACTCAGACCATTGGGAAATGTTGTAGTAAATATAATCCATCTTTGTTCTTTTTGGTATAAAACCCTGTAAATATCACCTCGTCTACCGTTATCCTGTATGTGCTCCTAAGCAGCTCCTAAGCCCGTCTTATTAACTTTTCTATACTGAATTAAAGAAATGCCTAAACGGAGAGGAAGGCAAAGGCCAAGCCCTGTGGCGTCTTCATCACCTTTAATCGGGGCTATGGATCGCTTCGTTGTGCCAGGAATTCAGGGAGGCTGTGATTCTTCGCTGATTGTGGAAACGGAGAAGTACCATAGGCGTAGACTGGGGGGGGCGAGGGGGGGCAATGCCCCCCCAAACGACGCGAGGCGCCGCCGCGCCATTAGTTAAAAAAAACAAAAAAAAAAACACATGCAGGCACGCGCTCCTCTCGGTCCGCTTGGCTTCCCTGCCCTCTCTATCTGCGTCCCGCCTTCCTCTGACGTCATTTCCTTTCGGGCGGGACGCAGACAGAGAGGGCAGGGAAGCCAAGCGACGGAGAGGAGCGTGTCCGTCTACCCCTCTCTCTTCCTCCCCCCTCCGGCGCAGGCAGCAGTCTTCCAGCGTTCCTGGCAGCGGTAGCGTTGTACACGCTGCCTTTGGCTCTGCCCCGAAGCCTTCTCTTCAAGTTCCTGTTCCCGCATAGGTGGAAACAGGAACTTGAAGAGAAGGCTTCCGGGGCAGACCGAAGGCAGCGTGTACATCGCTACCGCTGCCAGGAACGCTGAAAAAGCTGAAGACTGTTGCCTGCACCGGAGGGAGGGAGGGAGGGAGGAAGAGAGGGGGTAAACGGAGTCACCATCTTGGACCTCGCTGGGGGGGGGGGAGCAGAGGGAAGATGGATGGGACTGGGAGGGGTGGGAAGCAGAGGGAAGGAGCAGGAGATGAATGGGACTGGGAGGGGTGGGAAGCAGAGGGAAGGAGCAGGAGATGAATGGGACTGGGAGGGTGGGACAGAGGAAGGAGCAAGAGGGATGGGACTGCGAGGGTGGGGAGCAGAGGGAAGGAGGAGAGATGACTGGGAGGTGGGAAGCAGAGGGAAGGAGCAAGAGATGGATGGGACTGCGAGGGGTGGGGCAGAGGGAAGGAGCAAGAGATGGATGGGACTGCGAGGGGTGGGGAGCAGAGGGAAGGAGCAGGAGATGATGGGACTGGGAGGGGTGGGAAGCAGAGGGAAGGAGCAAGAAATGGATGGGACTGCGAGGGTGGGGCAGAGGGAAGGAGCAAGAGATGGATGGGACTGGGAGGGGTGGGAAGCAGAGGGAAGGAGCAGAGATGGATGGGACTGGGAGGGGTGGGAAGCAGAGGGAAGGAGGAGGAGATGGATGGGACTGGGAGGGGTGGGAAGCAGAGGAAGGAGCAGGAGATGAATGGGACTGGGAGGGGTGGGAAGCAGAGGGAAGGAGCAAGAAATGAATGGGACTGGGAGGGGTGGGAAGCAGAGGGAAGGAGCAGGAAATGAATGGGACTGGGAGGGGTGGGAAGCAGAGGAAAGGAGCAGGAGATGAATGGGACTGGGAGGGGTGGGAAGCACAGGGAAGGAGCAGGAGATGAATGGGACTGGGAGGGGTGGGAAGCAGAGGAAAGGAGCAGGAGATGAATGGGACTGGGAGGGGTGGGAAGCAGAGGGAAGGAGCAGGAGATGACTGGGAGGGGTGGGAAGCAGAGCAAAGGAGCAGGAGATGAATGGGACTGGGAGGGGTGGGAAGCAGAGGGAAGGAGCAAGAAATGAATGGGACTGGGAGGGGTGGGAAGCAGAGGGAAGGAGCAGGAAATGAATGGGACTGGGAGGGGTGGGAAGCAGAGGAAAGGAGCAGGAGATGAATGGGACTGGGAGGGGTGGGAAGCACAGGGAAGGAGCAGGAGATGAATGGGACTGGGGGGGGAAGCAGAGCAAAGGAGCAGGAGATGAATGGGACTGGGAGGGGTGGGAAGCAGAGCAAAGGAGCAGGAGATGAATGGGACTGGGAGGGGTGGGAAGCAGAGGGAAGGAGCAAGAAATGAATGGGACTGCGAGGGGTGGGGAGCAGAGGGAAGGAGCAGGAGATGAATGGGACTGGGAGGGGTGGGAAGCAGAGGGAAGGAGCAGGAAATGAATGGGACTGGGAGGGGTGGGAAGCAGAGGAAAGGAGCAGGAGATGAATGGGACTGGGAGGGGTGGGAAGCAGAGGGAAGGAGCAGGAGATGACTGGGAGGGGTGGGCAGAGGAAAGGAGCAGGAGATGAATGGGACTGGGAGGGGTGGGAAGCAGAGGGAAGGAGCAAGAAATGAATGGGACTGGGAGGGGTGGGAAGCAGAGGGAAGGAGCAGGAAATGAATGGGACTGGGAGGGTGGGAAGCAGAGGAAAGGAGCAGGATGAATGGGACTGGGAGGGTGGGAAGCACAGGGAAGGAGCAGGAGATGAATGGGACTGGGAGGGGTGGGAAGCAGAGCAAAGGAGCAGGAGATGAATGGGACTGGGAGGGGTGGGAAGCAGAGGGAAGGAGCAAGAAATGAATGGGACTGGGAGGGATGGGACTGGGAGGGGTGGGAAGCAGAGGGAAGGAGCAGGAGATGAATGGGACTGGGAGGGTGGGAAGCAGAGGAAAGGAGCAAGAAATGAATGGGACTGGGAGGGGTGGGAAGCAGAGGGAAGGAGCAGGAGATGACTGGGAGGGGTGGGAAGCAGAGCAAAGGAGCAGGAGATGAATGGGACTGGGAGGGTGGGAAGCAGAGGGAAGCAAGAAATGAATGGGACTGGGAGGGGTGGGAAGCAGAGGGAAGGAGCAGGAAATGAATGGGACTGGGAGGGGTGGGAAGCAGAGGAAAGGAGCAGGAGATGAATGGGACTGGGAGGGGTGGGAAGCACAGGGAAGGAGCAGGAGATGAATGGGACTGGGAGGGGTGGGAAGCAGAGGGAAGGAGCAGGAGATGGATGGGACTGGGTGGGGTGGGAAGCAGAGGGATGGACCAGGAGATGGATGGGATTGGGAGAGGTCAGGCACAGCAGAGGGAAGGAGCAGAAGATGGATGGGACGGAGGGATGGTGAGCAGAGGGAAGGAACAGAAGATGGATGGAACTGGGAGGGTTGGGGAGCAGAGGGAAGGAGCAAGAGATGGATGGGACTGGGAGGGGGGGGAGCAGAGGGAAGCCTACTGGAAAGAAGACACTGCATAAAACAGAAGACACTGGGATCAAAGCGAATAGAAAAACTAAATGATCAGACAACAAAGGTAAATAAAAGTATTTTATTCATATTAATTGAAATGTGTCAGCTTTTTGAAATGTGCATCTGTGATATTTGCCTGTAAATTTCATTTCCTTCCTCCATATTAGCATATTCATTTGCATATTTATATATGCAAATGATATGCTAATATGCTCCGCCCATTCTTTGCCCCCCAAATGAAACAGTCAAACTACGCCTATGAGAAGTATATAAGTACATAAGTACATAAGTAGTGCCATACTGGGAAAGACCAAAGGTCCATCCAGCCCAGCATCCTGTCACCGACAGTGGCCAATCCAGGTCAAGGGCACCTGGCACGCTCCCCAAACGTAAAAACATTCCAGACAAGTTATACCTAAAAATGCGGAATTTTTCCAAGTCCATTTAATAGCGGTCTATGGACTTGTCCTTTAGGAATCTATCTAACCCCTTTTTAAACTCCGTCAAGCTAACCGCCCGTACCACGTTCTCCGGCAACGAATTCCAGAGTCTAATTACACGTTGGGTGAAGAAAAATTTTCTCCGATTCGTTTTAAATTTACCACACTGTAGCTTCAGCTCATGCCCTCTAGTCCTAGTATTTTTGGATAGCGTGAACAGTCGCTTCACATCCACCCGATCCATTCCACTCATTATTTTATACACCTCTCATATCTCCCCTCAGCCGTCTCTTCTCCAAGCTGAAAAGCCCTAGCCTTCTCAGCCTCTCTTCATAGGAAAGTCGTCCCATCCCCACTATCATTTTCGTCGCCCTTCGCTGTACCTTTTCCAATTCTACTATATCTTTTTTGAGATACGGAGACCAGTACTGAACACAATACTCCAGGTGCGGTCGCACCATGGAGCGATACAACGGCATTATAACATCCGCACACCTGGACTCCATACCCTTCCTAATAACACCCAACATTCTATTCGCTTTCCTAGCCGCAGCAGCACACTGAGCAGAAGGTTTCAGCGTATCATCGGCGACACCCAGATCCCTTTCTTGATCCGTAACTCCTAACGTGGAACCTTGCAAGACGTAGCTATAATTCGGGTTCCTCTTACCCACATGCATCACTTTGCACTTGTCAACATTGAACTTCATCTGCCACTTGCACGCCCATTCTCCCAGTCTCGCAAGGTCCTCCTGTAATCGTTCACATTCCTCCTGCGACTTGACGACCCTGAATAATTTTGTGTCATCGGCAAATTTAATTACCTCACTAGTTATTCCCATCTCTAGGTCATTTATAAATACATTAAAAAGCAACGGACCCAGCACAGACCCCTGCGGGACCCCACTAACTACCCTCCTCCACTGAGAATACTGGCCACGCAATCCTACTCTCTGCTTCCTATCTTTCAACCAGTTCTTAATCCATAATAATACCCTACCTCCGATTCCATGACTCTGCAATTTCTTCAGGAGTCTTTCGTGCGGCACTTTGTCAAACGCCTTCTGAAAATCCAGATATACAATATCAACCGGCTCCCCATTGTCCACATGTTTGCTTACCCCCTCAAAAAAATGCATTAGATTGGTGAGGCAAGACTTCCCTTCACTAAATCCGTGCTGACTTTGTCTCATCCATGTTTTTGTATATGCTCTGCAATTTTATTCTTAATAATAGCCTCCACCATCTTGCCCGGCACCGACGTCAGACTCACCGGTCTATAATTTCCCGGATCTCCTCTGGAACCCTTCTTAAAAATCGGAGTAACATTGGCTACCCTCCAGTCTTCCGGTACTACACTCGATTTTAGGGACAGATTGCATATTTCTAACAGTAGCTCCGCAAGTTCATTTTTTAGTTCTATTAATACTCTGGGATGAATACCATCAGGTCCCAGTGATTTACTACTCTTCAGCTTGCTGAACTGACCATTACATCCTCCAAGGTTACAGAGAATTTGTTTAGTTTCTCCGACTCCCCGCTTCAAATATTCTTTCCGGCACCGGTGTCCCCCCCAAATCCTCCTCGGTGAAGACCGAAGCAAAGAATTCATTTAATTTCTCCGCTACGGCTTTGTCCTCCTTGATCGCCCCTTTAACACCATTTTCGTCCAGCGGCCCAACCGACTCTTTGGCCGGTTTCCTGCTTTTAATGTATCTAAAAAAAATTTTACTATGTATTTTTGCTTCCAACGCTAATTTCTTCTCAAAGTCCTTTTTTGCCCTCCTTATCTCCGCTTTGCATTTGGCTTGGCATTCCTTATGATCTATCCTGTTACTTTCAGTTGGTTCTCTTCTCCACTTTCTGAAGGATTGTTTTTTGGCTCTAATGATTTCCTTTATCTTACTGTTTAGCCACGCCGGCTGACGTTTAGTCTTTTTTCCCTTTTTTCTAATACGTGGAATATATTTCCTGAACCTCCAGGATGGTGTTTTTAAACAGCATCCACACCTGATGCAAGTTTTTTACTCTGCGAGCTGCTCCTTTCAGTCTTTTTTTCACCATTTTTCTCATTTTGTCGTAATCACCTTTTCTATAGTTAAACGCTAGCGTACTTGATTTCCACAACAAGAAGTAAACACCATGCTCAGCCCCGAGCTGAGGTATCCGCCGCCAATGCCAGTGTTCGTGCAGGAAGCATCTGTGCAGATTTCTACACCTCCCGAAGTGGTGGAAGTAGTTGCTGCAGCCGGGTCAGACTCCTGCAATCGATCACAGATTGCCCCGATGGAGAAGGGCAGTGACCAGCATGGCGACGTCGTCTCTGAAAGAAAACTTAACGAGTTGGAGAAGAAAACTTTCGAAGCTCTTGAGAATACTTCAGCAACACTCAGTAAGTCTTCTCTTTTGCCTAAACCCTCAACCATTACTCTCAAAACAATATGGGAAGCATCTTTGACTTTGGAAACGTCTTTTTCTCAGAAACTATCATTCTTATCCCAGAAAATACAAGCTCGAAATGAACTATTTTTTAAATCATTTATTTATAATTTTTCATTTTACAAGGGTCACTTGCAAACAGTAATACAGAGATGACTGTACATTAATACAATATTAGAGGAAAACAATCTCAACTAGATAAATGGATTATACAATCTTTCTCTTTCTTAGACCACAAAAGAAATTAAACAAATAAAACATGGAAAAGAAAATAAGATGATACCTTTTTTTGGACATAACTTAATACATTTCTTGATTAGCTTTCGAAGGTTTCCCTTCTTCCTCAGATCGGAAATAAGCAAATGTGCTAGCTGACAGTGTATATAAGTGAAAACATTCAAGCATTACTATGACAGTCTGACAGGGTGGGAGGAGGGGGGTGGGTAGGAAGTATGCATGGGGACATCAAAGCATATCATTGATATTCTAACAGGATGGGTGTGGATAGGTGAGGGGAGGGTGATCAACAGAGACATACAGCTTTATGGTTTATAATGGGCTAGGAACCCCAGATCCTTGTTAAGTCCTTTCTGTTGGGTGTTAAAATATTCAATCATTCTGACTTCAAAGGTCTTACGTTCTTGTATGGTTTTAAAGTTACCTTTCAGGATTCTCACTGTGAAGTCACTGGTATAGTGTCCTGGTCCTGTAAATGTTGACCAACAGGCGTGGGAACCCTGCTGGCACCAGTATTGTTCATATGATGTCTATGTAAATTGAATCTTGTCTTAAGCATCTGGCCTGTTTCTCCAATATAGCATCCTTCGTTACATTTTTGCACTGAATGATATATACAACATTGGAAGATGAGCAAGTGAAAGATCCCTTTATGTTGAATATCTTTCCTTTGTGGATGACTTTGGGGTCCTGTGAAATATTTTGGCATAGTTTGCAACTGGATAAATTACAGGAAAGTGTGCCCTTCTGTTCCTTTTCAGTCTGTGATGGAAGTTTACTTCTGATTAGCTTGTGTTTTAAATTGGGTGGCTGTCGGAAGGCCAGTACTGGTGGGGATGGGAATACTCTTTCAGTAATTCATCCTCCTGGAGTATAAGTTGTAGATCTCTTATGATTTTCCTCAGTTTTTCCAGCTCTGGATTGTATGTCACTACAAGCGGGATTCTGTCTGTGGATTTTTTCTTTTTGTACTGTAGCAGATTCTCCCTGGGTGTTTTGAGGGAGGAGGCAATATTCTTGGAGATTATTTTGGGGTTGTAGCCCTTCTGTTTGAAGGATTCAGTCGGCTTTTAAGGTGTCTGTCTCTGTCCCCTGGGTCAGAGCAGATACGGTGGTATCTTGTGGCTTGGCTGTAAATGATGGATCTTTTTATGTGAAGGATGGAAGCTGGAGTTGTGGAGGTAGCTGCATCTGTCTGTGGGTTTCTTGTATATAGATGTTTGTATACAGCCATCACTGATTGAGACCGTGGTGTCCAAAAATTGACTTTTTCTGGGGAGTAGTCAATTTTGAATCTGATTGTAGGATGGTATGTATTGAATGCAGAATAAAATTGTTTCAGAGTGGAGCAAGATGGCGGCAGCAACATCATTCCACGAGAGAGCCCTTGGATAGCGCTGTATTAAACCCATACCCCCTGGTTGAATTTACTTAAAAAAATAATTTTACCTTATTCTTTTTTCATCGATGCCGCATACCAAGAGGAAAGGGGTTTTGAGAACCGGAACCCTGCCGGTTCGAACTTCGACTCCAACGCAGCTCTCTATCCAAGGATTCCTCGCGAGAACCCCTGTTACGACGCCGGGAAGCCCTGCTGAGCTCGATGCCCGAGGAGAGGCTGAGCTCCAGGGGCAGGACGTTTCTTTGTCCCCCCCGCGCCCACCACCACCGCAACCAGCTGACGTCGATGATGGGCGAGTAGCCCCTAATCGTGGAAACGAGAGAGGAGAGCTACTACTGGGTCCCCACTTCGACGATACAGCTGAGGCCTGTATTTCAACAAAGGCTGAGAGTCAGATGGCACAGAGGCCAGGGAAATCTTTTGTCTCCTCGCCGGCGGTGACCCTTGAGGCGATATGGGAGACTCTACAGACGGTGATGGAATCAACTAGCAAGATTGAACCGTTACTGGGTAAAGTAAATGAATTAACTACTGCATTTTCCTCTATGAAAGAAGAGGTAACTGAAAAGATTCAAAATTTGTCTAATGAAACTTCTAAAGTGAAGGAAATTTCAGTTAAACTAATACAAGATAATATGCTGATACATAAAAAGTTGGAACATTTTGAAAATCATAATAGGAGGTTAAATTTACGTTTTTTGAATTTTCCTCGGACTTCCATATATCCCCCATTAGAAATTTTCAAAAGATATTTGATGGAAAATTTGAAATTTACCTCAGAAAATATACCTCCAGTGAATAAAATTTATTACCTTCCTACCAAGAAACCAACACAAGAGTTGAAACAACCGGATTTAAATGTATCAGCTTTATTAGAAACTTCGTTAACTGATATAACTGACCGGCAAACATTGCTGGTCTCATTCATATTTCCTCAAGATTTAGAATCTATTAGAAGGATGGCTTTGAAGAATTTGCAAACTCCATTTTATGGGGAGAAAATCTGGGTATTCCCGGATGTGACTAAACAAACTCAAAGCAGAAGGAAAGACTTCTTAGCACTTCGAGCTGAAACTTTGTCTTTAGGAGCCTCATTCCACTTGAACTATCCTTGTAAATGCAATATTAAACATTTAGGGGTAAAATATGTTTTCTTTGAACCCGAACACTTAAAACAATTTATTTTACAAAAAAAATTATTATAATGCTTTTTGAATCTAAACTGTTATGTTTCGCCTTAAGATTAGGATGTGGGGAGAGTAATTATATATAAGTTTGGGGTTAGTTTAATCTGCTATTGCTTTATTTCAATCTTGTCAAGTGTTCCACTAAATTTCTTTCTCCTAAGATAACGGCTCTTAGCCCCTCCAAATATGGTGGTCTAATATAAGTTTGTAACATTTTCCTGTTTTAATTTTGCCTAATTATGTGGTGATTTTCTAACTGTATTACCTATTCAAGTAGTAAATGCTTGTAAAAATGTGAAAATGATAAATAAAAATTAAAAAAAAAAAAAAAAATTGTTTCAGAGTTTCTTCACCCTCCGTCCAAATCATAAAAATGTCATCGATGTACCGGTAGTATTTTAGAGGTTTGGTCTCGTGTATATTCAGAAATGTCTCTTCCAGCTCAGCCATAAAAAGGTTGGCATATTGGGGTGCTGTCCTGGTGCCCATCGCAGTGCCCATTATTTGCAGATAGATATCATTGTTAAAGTGGAAGTAGTTGTGAGTTAAAATGAATTTGATTAATTTTGTAATAGTTTCTGGTTTGATGGTCCAGTGTGGATTTTTTTAGGAGTCTTCCACATGCAGCTATGCCATCCGCATGTGGACTGTTGCTGTATAGTGATTCTACATCCATCATGACCAGAAGGGTGTTAGATGGTAGTTGCTTGATATTTTTCAATTTATTCAGAAAGTCTGTGGTGTCTTGTATGAAGCTGTTAGTGTTGTGTACGAGAGGTTTCAGAATTCCCTCTATGAATCCAGATATTTCTTCCGTGAGTGTGCCAATACCTGATATGATTGGTCTGCCAGGGTTTCCCGGTTTGTGGCTTGGGTAGCATGTAGAATGAGCCCACGGAAGGTTGATTTGGTATGAGTTTCTTCAGGTGAGGTTGCGCTTGTGTAGGAAATGTTTTGATAAGGTCTTTCAGCTGTTTTGTGTAATCCTGTGTGGGGTCCTCAGTTAGTTTCCTGTAGTATTTATTGTCTGAGAGCTGTCTGTGCCCCTCTTCAATGTATTTTTGTATGTCCATAATTACCACTGCACCTCCTTTGTCTGCGGGTTTGATGATAATGCGTCCGTTAGTTTGTAGGGTTCTTATGGCCGCTCTTTCTGGTGGGGTAAGATTGTACAGGATTCTCTTTTGTTTGTTGGAAAGTTGGGATTTCACCCTATGTCTGAAACTTTCTATGTAATTATCCAGCTTGTAGTTTTGTCCCTCCTGTGGGGTGAAATAAGTGTTCTTTTGTTTAAGACTGTATTCCGGTCTGTTTGGTGTCCCTTTATTATAGAAATGTGTTTTAAGGCGCATTTTTCTAAAGAATTCCTCTAGGTCTGAGTATAGTTGGATTACATCTAGTCCTCTGGACGGACAGAATGAGAGCCCTTTGGATAGCACCGAGACCTCATGCTGTGATAATTGATGGTTCGAGAGGTTTATTATCCCCATTTGGTTTGCATCTGTAAAGGTGTGATCAGTATTCCCTGGTTTGTTTGGGCTCTGATTTTCACATGCCTCAGCTGTGTATCCAAGTGTCTCCAAGGTGTCTAGGGATGTTGGTTCTGCAGAGTTATAGCTATTCAAGGATAAGCAGTTTCTCTCTCTTTGGTATCATCTTATTTTCTTTTCCATGTTTATTTTGTTTGATTTCTATTGATAACCTTAAGAGTGGACTAACACGGCTACCACACTCCTCTACTTTAGACCACAAAATAAATAGGGAGAGTGAAACAAGACAAAGAGATCAATTCAACAACAATAAACAAAGAAAACGTGGTATTAACCTGATTATCCTCAGTTATTATTTATCTGAATCATTATTCCACATTGATCATCTGGTTGGCTTCTTCAAACCCAAGACAGTGTATAGTCAATTAATTTCGTTGGAAACATACTTATTGTCCAATATTAGTGGAAATAATACACCTGATTTCATTTATTTTCTCCGTTAAAACCAGAAATTATTTAACAATACAAACTCTTGAATCTCTAATCCAATTCCCACTGATTAAGGTAGTTCCAGTTTCACAGGCTTCACTCCTTTTGAATTAATATACTAAGAGGAATAATTTCAGAGGAAAAAACTTTAGGAGTCATACCCGGAACTCTGGGAAAACAACAATCTCGATATTAATCATCCTATATAATAAATGCATCTCCAACATTCTGAAGCTGAGAAAGTGAAGCCTTCAAGCCATGAAGCATTCCTGCAACGTTCCGGAACTATGTGTAAGGCTCCATCTCCTCAATTGACGACACGTAGTTCCGGAACGTTG
Source organism: Microcaecilia unicolor (assembly GCF_901765095.1). Taxonomy (NCBI): domain Eukaryota; kingdom Metazoa; phylum Chordata; class Amphibia; order Gymnophiona; family Siphonopidae; genus Microcaecilia; species Microcaecilia unicolor. Next base: position 229,574,996 of record NC_044038.1, on the reverse strand, counting down.
CAGGAATGCTTCAAGGCTTGAAGGCTTCACTTTCTCAGCTTCAGAACGTTGGAGATGCATTTTATTATATAGGATGTGCTTGGTGCTTTTCTGTACCACATGGGGGGAATTTAATATATGCTGATTAAAGTGGAGGAGTGGCTGGGGGGGGGGGGCAGGGGAGATAGGAAAATCACTGGGGGACTGGAGGGAGGCAGGGGAGAGGAGAATCGCTGGGTGGCTGGAGGGGGAGCAGGGAACAGAGGAGACTCGCTGGCTGGCTGGAGGGGGAGCAGGGGACAGAGGAGACTCGGTGGGTGGCTGGAGGGGGGGCAGGGGACAAAAGAGCATCAGTGGGTGGCTGGAGGGGGGCAAGGGAAAAAGTAGAATCACTGGGTGACTGGAGGGGGAGCAGGGGAGAGAGGAGACTCGGTGGGTGGCTGGAGGGGGGAAAGTGGAAACACACTCGCACCTAGCAGTCTCACTCTCTCTCTGTCACACACAGACACTCGCACATTCACTCTCTCTCTACACACAGTCAATCTCACACATACTCTCTCAAACATACACACTCCGAGGGAAACCTTGCTAGCGCCCGTTTCATTTGTGTCAGAAACGGGCCTTTTTACTAGTCTGTAATAATATTCATTTTGTTCAAAATTTTCTGGTCTATTATCAGCAAATGAAGCATTTTAAAAATTGAGAAACAAATTAAAGCTATAGAAGAAAAAACTGAAGAAAATGTTAAAGACATTAAAATATCTCAGCAGATACAAGTAGATATTATAAAAGAAAATAAATGGCTACAGACTAAAGTGGAAAACGTAGAAAACCAACAAAGATCAAAGACCCTACGAGTAATAAATTTTCCTAGACAAGAAATGGTGGCATCTTTGCTGACTTTTAAAAAGTATATGTTTGATATCTTAAAGATTCCAGAACAGGCTTGTCCACCAATATCTAACATCTACTATTTACAGCCATATAAAAGATCAATTATAGATGGACAACTTGAATCTGAAGGAATTGAACCAGTAATTGAGACTTTGAATCTTTCACAAATAATAGAAGCTGATAATTTGGGTTTGGAACCACGATCTCTTATTGTAACATTTGTTCTGCAACCAGACAGGGACTGGGTGTTAAAACAATTTTTCAGACATAGGAAAGAAACTTTTTTGAATTTCCAAGTATGAATATACCCAGACGTTTCCACAAAAGAGACGTCAAAATTTCCTTAAATTACGTCCCACTGTGTTTCAGATGGGAGGTTTATTTTGGTTGAATTTTCCCTGCAAATGTGTAGTGAAGCTGAATTCAGTAAAATATATTTTCTTTGATCCCCTGCATTTAAACTCATTCTTAGAATCTAAGAAAGTAATTACCCCACACTTAAATTCAGAAACAGTCCCGACATCGACTCCTTAGTTAACAAGATTATAATCCTGTGTAAATCCTCTTCAGGCCTCTGGATAGAGTTTAAATACTATTATTACTTTATATTGTGCCTTATTTCTCTCTTACCAGAACATGGAAAGGTATGTGCTTCTTTTACTGGCGGGTTGTCCAATCGATCCCACACTGCCACCATATGTAACCAGGGTCCTCCTTCCATGTGGGGCCTAGGGCTTACCCTGCTTAGCTTTAGCTGTTTCCCTCTAAGGTATGGGATCCAAACCATCTCTCCTCTGTCAGGCACTTGTCCCGGTCTGGCTGCTCTCCGGCTGGCCTGAGCCTTTTTCCTGCGCACTGCAGGGTCACACAAAAACTCAGCATTCTCATAGTTTCTTGAAAACACAGGTTTTTTTTTCTCAAAACCCTTTTCTTCAATACAGCCTTAGTCTTCACTTAGTTTCATCACCAACAATGAAAGATTCAGTTCAGGTTTTCACATTCACCTTCTCAACACAGTTCAATCTTAATTCAGAATACCACAAAGCATTAAATCCTTGCCTTGTTCCACAGGCACTATCTTCTAGCCTCAGATAGTTAATGGGTTAGCTTTCTCCACCAGCTCCTTCCCCACTGTATGATTTTCTCCTCTCCAACTGTCCACAGTTTTGGCCATACTGACGCCACAAAATGATGATATGTGAAGTTTCTTCAGTATTGCTGAGGTGAAAAGATACCGTAAACTCAGCCTGTTCCTTACAAAGGGATCCTGTCAACATGGTAATGTAATCACTGACTTCCTGATTCTTACAGTTTAAAGCACTGGATGTGAGAGCTCAGATAACTGAGATTCCAGGGACCTTGCCCCCTGGAAAAGGAAATCTAGATGAATTTTTATATTTAGAAGAAATTAAGATATTTTGTGCACCTTGAAAGAAATGTTATATTTATATCATTTAGGAGTTAAGGTTAATTATCCACAAATACTAATGTGAAAGACAGTTTTTTGACATATAGTTAATTTATGCAGGGAAGGAAATATTTTTGTAAGAATCACGGCTATCTAAAAAGTGTTTTCCCCTATGCAAATTGCCTGTACGTTTGTGAATAACAGAGTTTATGCAGAGTACCGGATTTCTTTATGCCATGGTAAAGGAATCTAGGAACATGGCTGATTATGCTGTGTTTGTTTGTTTTAATAAAAGCCTGTGAGTTAGGACAATTTAAGGCTGTGAATATTTATAGGCACTGGATAGAGGGGATTTCTAATTAGTTTTTTGTGCGCAGTTGTGCAATATAATTCATGGTGCTTGGAAGTGAATGGAGTAACTGTGACAGAACTGTAGGGACACTTTGGGGAAGATTTGTGTTGAGAGAAATATGTGGATGGCGATTTTTGCTGAGAGAGGGTTGTGTTGATGGTGGGTAATTGTGATTTTTTGTGGTTCGTTGGTTGCCATTTTGAAGGTTGTGATGGTAGCGTGGCAGATGGGATGGTACAGATGAATTTTGGTATAGACTGTTTAGATTATTATGATATGTACATCTGGAGTGATGATATATATTACAGGAAGAGATGAACATTACTGAAAAATTGCTGGAAATGGAGGGGAGGGGAAAGAGAAGATTTGCTGGCTATGGAAGTAACCTCTTAAGTTTATCAGGACCTTTCAGATTTAGTGCACCCTGCTAGGCTCCTTAAGTAAGGTAAGATTCAAACATTCTCACAATGCGATTTTTTTTTAATGATTTTTCTGGGAGAATGATTTTGTTTTTGTTTAGCACCTGTTGTCTTGAATTGAAGTTATTTTGCTGATGCTGCACTGTTAAACTGTTCAACTGAGTTCCTTCCTGTGTTTTGTTTGAAACTGCTACATTCTGCCTGACTTTCTAGCTGACACCCCTGAGAGTAAAATTATAGAAGGGTAAAAGGCACGTCGTGGTTACACCAACTTGTATTGACTCCAACTTGTCTGCCCTCCTTCTAGGTAACTAAACACAAGTCTATACAGTAGCTAACAGTGTCCACCACTGATACACATAAACTGTATTTATAAATTACTAGAAGAAGGAGAGTCAGAAGGCTGTTGATATGAGAAGAAGCATTTTATTATAACTTACCAATTATGGGTATACTGGCATATGATAATTTCACTCAATCAATTAGGGATCAAATATCAATAACCTGGTGTTGGTAATAATAGTAATTGAACAATTACACTAGCGGTTCACTATTAATTCAAATAATGTTATAATTTTTATAATTTTTTAATTGCAGTGCTCAGTAATGCTGTAGTGTCTTAACCACCATATGTTTATGGAACAGGTACTCAGCCACCAAACATCACAGCACTATCCCTTCCTCTCTTCCCTTTCCTGTCTTTCATATAATACAGGCAGTTGTTTTTCACTTATCTTTGCTGGATTGATGTGCGGTTTGAGTCATTGTCCATATCACCGGTGCTTAGTGCATTGTGTTTAAAAAACAAGTTCCTTCTTTATTGCCTTTTGTTGACTAAACTACAAACTATATATATAATCACATCTCTTCTTCATTTTCTATGATCATATTATAAACTCATTCTTAAACATGGTTATGTTGAAAAATAGTTTTCAGCTTACCGGGAGAGATCACACCGCTCGCACCTCCCTGTCTTGATGAACCAGAGTCTAAGCAAGACCCTCTAATATATATGTCATATCCCTGATAATTAACGGATATTACATCATTTTACATCACGTTATTTTAAAGCGACAACCATTCTATTTCTTTGTTTAAACCCTTGAGGTATACAGTGTCCCATGTATATATGAATCTTTGTTCAAGCCACGTAAGAACTGAAGTGATATCTCCGCCCAAACGTAGTTGCACTCGAGTTAGCACAACATATTTTAATTCTGATTCTGAGTGGCTCATGTCCTGCCAGTGTTTTACTAACCCGGATGTTACTAAGGTGCTCTCCTATGCGCAATTTTACTTTTCTGAGTGTATGCCCGATATATCACTTTGTGCACGGGCAGCAAATGGCATAAATTGCCTGGGCCGTATTGCAGTCAGTTTGATAACGCAAATCAAATCTTCTACCAGTAGCAGGAATAGGTCACGCTGGTCACATTCAGTGCATGGCTGCCATATATGCAGTTCTGACAACTACTGTGTCCTCTTTCTGCTGATGCCGGCTGATCATGAATCTGTCTAGATATAGAGAGAAACTCCCCCATATTCCTGCCCCTTTTGTACGCTGTTCGCGGTCTATTCTTAAACTGTGGATACAATTGTAAAACCGGCCAATGTTTTTGTATGATCTTTGCAATTGCTATGTCTGTAGGAGAAAACGGCAATTCACATTGCATAGATTTCATTGATGTCATGGGTTGTGGACGTGGGTTAAGAAGCCACTCTCTATGAGCATTATGTGCTCTTTTCCGTGCTTCTTTTAACACTTTGTTCACATATCCCCTCTGTTTAAATCTATTTGTCATTAATTTGGCATGATGCATAAAAGATGTTTTTTTCATTGCACAGGCACTTTACACGGAGGAACTGACCAACTGGAATTCCATTCTTAAGGGGTGTAGGATGATGGCTGGAGTAATGCAATATTGTGTTCCTATCTGCAGGTTTTTTTTTTTTTATTTTTTTTTTTATATTTATATACTTGTACAGATAAATACAACTGCAAAGTGTAATACAGCCACAATTGTAATAACTTACAAACTTAAGAAAAAGAAAAACTTTTGTTCAATTATTTTATAACATTGGCTTCCTTAGACCACAATGTAAAGGTTATGGGGGTAGGAATTAGTGAAGTGTATTACATAATATCACATTTTAAACAAGAAAAAAAAGGTGACACCGTTATTCCCTTAATTCTTATCTCTAAGCTTGTTTAGTATCTAAGAAGTTCTGAAGCTGATCAGGCATATAATATATTTTTGTTTGATTTATCCTGATAACATATTTACAAGGATAAGCAAGAAGGAAGGAACCTCCCATTTCCAAAATTTTTGACCTCATTGACAGAAACTTTTTCCTTTTTTCCTGTGTTATTTTAGTCACATCAGGATAGAGCCAGATCTTCTGGCCTACAAACATGCGGTTGGTTGATTTAAAATAAAGTCTCATTACTGCATTTAAGTCCTGCTGGAAAACAAAAGAGACTATCAACGTTCCTCTTTCCATCGCGTTTGTAATTGATTGTTCCAAAATGGCTGTGACATTTTGTAAGTCTACTGAGTCTCTCCCCTACTTTGTTCATTGTATTTGAAATGTAATAAATTTTATTCAAAGGAGGAAATATTTCTTGGGGAAAATTCAAATTTTCTTTCAAAAATCTGCAAAACATATCATTTGGAGAGACTCCCAACATTCTAGGAAAATTTAATAGTCGAAGGTTTAACCTCCTGTTATAATTCTCCATTTGTTCCATTTTTCTTCTAATCTCAATACTATCTTTAATCACAGCCACTTTGAATTCTTCCGTTTGCTTAGAGTCTGTCTGTAAGGCCTCAATTTTCTTGAAAAATCCCGGTTAGCTACTTCCATAGAGTTCTTCACTTCTTGTACCGATAAATTTAATGTTTTTACCTCATCAGAAGATTGTTTCAGGGTTCTTTCAATTTCTAATAACTTCAGCCAGATCCGACTTAGATTCACCTCCGTCTCTCCTGCAACTTCTGATCTCCCCGTCAGGTCGAGCTCCCCTCTGGGCTCTTCAGAATCACCCTTTCCGGGTCCTGGAGGAACCCCGTTCGACTGGCAAGAGTTGCCGGGCAAGTAGGAGTTATAGAGCATAGCGGGGAAAGAGATGTTTCTATGTCCAGCGGGAGAGCCGCTTCACCGGTTCCCCCCGCTAAGGACTCCGCTCCGATAACGCGGGAAACCGCGGGGAAGAAGCGCTCCAAGCCTGTCCTCGCCGGAGTGGATGTCCCGGAAGGTAGGGGAACTCCCCGGATCGTCCCTTTACGTTTTGTATGCGGCATTCTAACAGGAATATCTATTTAGTCAGCAGGGAAGGCAGGAGACCGCTTCAAACACAACCGCTCATGGCGCCATCTTGACACGCCCCCGATTCCCCATCTGCAGGTTTTTTAAACAACGATGTTTTTATTTCTTCTTGATGTAATTCAATATGTATATCTATAATATCTGCTGCTTCGTGACCTACAGTCGAAGTAAATTTAATATTATGGTCACATGCATTAAGATTGTTCAAAAAAATCTCTAATCTGACAAGCTGCTGTTCCACATAAAAATTATGTCATCTGTGAAACGACGCCACAGTACGACATTTGAAAAAAAACTGTGAAGTGTAAATATAAGATGTTTCAAATTGAGCCATATATAAACAGGCTACCGTGGGAGCTACAATAGCTCCCATGGCCACTCCTTTAATTGAAGAAAATACGTGTTTTCCAAGCAAAATAATTTTGACACAAAACTAATTCTGCTATAATATTCAGAAATTGCTTTTTTTCAATGGAGATTTCTAAATCAATTATATATAGGTCAAGAATCTGCAGCACCGCAGAATAAAGGGGAACTTTGGTTTTTAAACACGATGCACTAAACACGGGTGATATGGACAATGACTCGAACCGCACATCAATCCAGCAAAGATAAGTGAAAAACAACTGCTTGTATTATATGAAAGACAGGAAAGGGAAGAGAGGAAGGGATAGTGCTGTGATGTTTGGCGCTGTGATGTTTGGTGGCTGAGTACCTGTTCCATAAACATATGGTGGTTAAGGCACTACAGCATTACTGAGCACTGCAAGTTAAAAAATTATTTGAATTAATAGTGAACCGCTGGTGTAATTGTTCAATTAATATGACAATTTCAGTCAAATCAGATAAAATCAAGACAGTTCTCAAAGCTTTTCTCATAGAGAGTGGTAAACTGGACGTGAAGTGCGATAGTATTACTTCTCTAACTTCTATTGATTACAGTTCTCATTTATATACTCTTTCAATCACGTGCTTTTGCGTCATACATATCCCTGTAAATCTGTCTTCTTGTATAGATACTAATTAGCGTCAGCATTAATTTACTTATTATCAGCATTTATGATTTTCCTTACAATCAGCACTTTATTTTCCCGTAACTTGCTTAATTTAACATTTACAGTAATTTCATTTATCAGCAGTTCATTTGGGTCATTCTCACTTTTGACATTAATGTCCCTAACCACATGTTCTTGTTTGTTCCCCACCTGTTCAATAACTTTTAAAATTCCCCTAAATTTACTTGGTCTATAAACCATTTTGTAATGAGATCATATTTCGGTTCCTTATTAAACTGCTTGCAATCCAGATTTCCTTCCTTGTTGGTCTGTGTTACTAAGGCCTCGACACCATCTGTCTCATAAGCATTTCCAGTAACCTTTTGAGGCCTAGCACAGCACACAATTGTACAGGTTATTGATCAGCCTGTACTATGGTCCTGTCCAGCATGGCCCATATATTCTATATTATTAACAAAAACCTTTTACCTTTCCTGCTGGAGTCTGAGCAAGACCTTAGACCTCCATGCACTCCTCCTCCCCCTCTTCCCTTACTTCCTCTTTATCCCATTCCATGTCTTCCTCCGCTCAGGGTTCCCCCAGCTGCTGCTCATTCGCTTGATCAGAACTCATTTCCCAATCATTCACTTCTCCCTCCATTTCCTGAGAGTCCTGCTGGTGTCCCAGTGGTTTCTGGGGATGGTAGTTTCTTCCCCTAACTAGTGGTTTCACTGGCATTTTGGCCACTAGAGGGTGAACTTTTTGTTTAGAAGCAATTAGTGAAGGAGAGTCATTACATCTAAAGGGAAAACTTCTCCCCCGTCCCTGTTTCGGCACTACCGGAACTAGACTCCTGTCAGACCCCTCACAACAGATTATAAAGTTCAATAAATAATGCTATAACATTAGCTTTGTAAAACTGATATAACATATGTGGTGAATTAACCTCATTTAATTATATGTTGTACCTTTTTCAATACATATAAGAGTTTGATTTTTTATCCACTACCTGGATCATCAACCAAAATGAATCATGATACATACATAATCACAGCCTTAATTTTAAGAGTATGCATAGAATGCTGCTATCTGTCCTCTTAACTCCGTTTCCAGGGCTTCCTTTCCATTTATTTCTTTCCTTTCCTCCTTTTTTCTTGATTTCTTGCTCTATATCCATTTCCAGCAATTTCTCCTCTCTCCCTGGGTCCTGCCCTCCCATCCATGTCCATCCTTGTCCCTCTCTGCCCTTCCCTCCTCCATCCAGAGCCAGCAATTCTCCTCTCTCCCCTCCCCTCCATTTCCAGTAATTTCTCCTCTCCCTGGGCCCTGCCCTCCCATCCATGCCCATCCTTGTCCCTCTCTGCTTCCCTCCTCCATCCATAGCCAGCAATTCTCCTCTCTCCCCTCCCCTCCATTTCCAGCAATTTCTCCTCTCCCTGGGCCCTGCCCTCCCATCCATGCCTCTCTTCCCTTCCCTTCCCTTACCTCAGCTCCACGCCCTGGGGCCTTTAAATCTTTTACCTCCGGTTGCAGCAGCGTCAGTGAAAGCACTGCCGACGTCTTTGTTCCCTTCGCGCTCGTTGGTTCCCTCAGTGTCCCGCCTTCTTCTGCGACCGTCGGAGCCTCGGAGGTAAAAGGTTTAAAGGCCTCGGCGGCGCGGAGCTCAGGTAAGTGGCGAGGGTAAGCACTGCTTACCGTATTGGCACGGCCCTGAGTGAAAAGCTATTTTGACCCAGTCAGCTGCAGCAATGTGCTATCCTGTTCACTTTTATGCCTTGGGCTCTGCCAGAGAGATGAGTTTATGATGAAATAGAAAATAAGATATTGTTGTAGAGCTAAATATGAATGGGAGCTCCAAATAATATTACAGAAATGGGCACAAAATAGACAGAGGAAGGTAACACCTTGTATAGGTTGAAGCAAAAAAAAAAAAAGCAACCCATAGAGTCTTTTGCCATTTTCTCAGCAACCTCTTTGAATATTAATGAGAATTTTATACACTTATTTAGTCATCGTACTTACAAATTAATATTTAAACAACATTTAGTGCTCTGCTTACTAAGATATACTAGTGTTTTTAGTGCACAATTAAAAGTAGTGCATGCTAAACACTAGAGACACCCATATATTCCTATAGGTGTCTTTAGCATTTAGTGAGCACTGTTTGGCGTGCACTGAAAACACTAGTGTACCCTTACTGCTGATTAGTAAACAGGGCCCTTAATTATCTTAAGCTATGTTAATGTTACTTTAATTTTTTATCGTTATTACCTAGCGATTTTTGTGTATTAGAAATGTTTGAGCTAAAGCACGATACCATAATGTCATTTAAATGATACAATTAACGATGTGTCAGAATTTTGCTGTGTCACTGTGACTGCTCAAAGTGTCCATCCCAAGCTTTAACACAGGCCTTCAGTCGCTTTGGGAAGTTCTTAGCAGGCTTGTTGGCTGCTCCCTGTTGCAGGAAGTTCGTATCCAATCAGTTCACAGCTGTAAAGTGATGTCATCAGGGAAGCCCTGCAGGGAGGAGTTGGGACAGCAGCCAGCCAATGAGAGTCCATCTTCAGTGAGATGGGTGTTCTAGGATGTCAGCCAGCCAATAGAAGGAAGCAGCAGGAACAGCTGGGGGTGGAACCAAGCCCGTGTGCCACAGACGATGTTTTTTTGATGGACCCTTAACTACCTTGCATTTTTGGTAAGTCACCATTACTTTTCTGCTTTACATTTCACTCCCCCCCCCCCCCCCAATTTCTTGCCAGAAAATGTAATTTGAAAAAGAAACATATGTGGCACGACTTTCATACACGCAAAGAAGCTGCGTGTATGCTGTTATACTATTTTTTTTGTGCTCCATCTTCCCTGCCTTGATTCTCCCCTTCTCCTACTTGCAATAATGAAGAACCGGCAGGTCCACACCTCATGTTAAAATTTCCATGGTAAAGGTAGGGACTGCTTGTGATAGGCCTCCAACATTGTTCCAGCACTGTGAAGTCATTAACACCCTCCTGACATGTTTCCATCACCTCTGTTTGGTTATGTGTTACCCATTTTGGTTTTTTTTTCTCAAATAATGGTAGTTTTTACACCCACACATTTTTGAATGTGTGAAAATCGCTGGGTGGTCACACTACAAAGTCTATAACCTCACCGTGTTTAGAGATAACCTCATTCCAATCCACAAATAAAGGTAGATGGAGTTTGGAAAGGGAGAGATAAGGGTTGCATTGTTCAGTTAACTGACAGCTGTGGCGGTAAGAGAGATCAAAAGACAGGATGATCACAGAGTAGTTAAGTCATCACAGATGAATTTATTGGGGTTCTATGTCCCCCAAGTCTCTAATTGTATAGAGAAGGCTGTTACCTCTTTCATCTGACTCCTATCTTTGACCCCTTATTTTCTGGTCATTATTCAACAACACTAAACCAAGCATGTCACTGAATAGTATAGAAAACTCCCTATTAATCTCTTACAATCCCCTAAGTCTGACGGAGATGTGTACTTTCTCTTGTCTTACATTAGACTCTAGGAACTTCTAAAAGAACCCCTACTTTTGCACAGATGGCCGAATGGCACAGGTGTCAGAATGACACTTAACCGAAGATTTGCAAATTTGATATTTTTCACTTGGAAAAAATCCTCTACCCTTTCTGACTTCTGCTTTTCTTCATGCACCTGCTATACGGCCTCCCTGCTATCTCTGTGCTCAGAGTCTATTTTCATCATTCTAAACTGTCAACCTAATGTCACAGTTAGAAAATGCTTTTTGATTTCAATTCTTCCTTGACCTATCTTCCTTTCCCAGTAGCCTTTGAGGCCAGGCTCTTCCAGTCGGTCCCCAAACTGGGTATTAGCTCTCAGGCCTGTACTGTGTGGCAGAGACTGGGAAGTGAGAAACTGATTTAATCTAACGAACCCCCCAGTGCTCGGGTTTTATTATGTGGTTTCTGAGGTCAGGTGATAGTAGTTGGGCCAGATCTCAGAACCCACTGTGAAACACTGGAGAAGTTGTAGACTCACTAACCTCGTCTTCCATCTTTGTAAGGCAGAAGACGAAAATTAATCTAATTCAGGATAAGAATGTTAAACTTCCCAATATTCAGTGGCTCCAGACACGAACTGCTGAAAATCTCTTGTACACTTTATTCAATATAACAAGAAAAATTTAAGATAAAATGTACATTACAACAAAATTTGAATTAAGAAAAATTTACTCTATATATTTTCAAAAACTACAATAACATTAACTCAGGTTTTCTTTTCTTTACAGGTTAATTCAACACAATATCAATTTCACATGTATCAGATAAGTATTTTGTATTTACTTCCCTTAAAGCTCTATTCCTAAACTAATATATTTAACTAAGAGTCAATTAATATGTTTAATTAAAACCAATGCAAGAATTTGATTCTTTGTGTATATTTTTCTCTTTCTAGGATTCTCTCTCCTCCGATGGAACCCAGGTTTTCAGGTAAGTATGTGTAATTAAATTGTTTTGTTTCACAGGTCACTTAGCTGGCTTCCAGGTAGATTTTCTCTGTAGCTCTGAAGTCTGTCTTGCGTTGGGGCCCAGCTGTATTTTCCGCACTCCATCCAAACGTTCCTCTCTTCACCCTACACGTTTCTTAATAACCAAAAGGGAAAGAAACCCTTTCTCCCTAAGGGAACCCTCCTATAAAGCTCCTAGGTGTTATTAGGGAAATACTTTGGCCATATATATATATATATATATATATATATATATATATATATATATATTCAAAAATAAATTAAATTAAATATCCCTATTCTTCCAGATCTATTCTATTTTTTTTTCCTTCCCTGCACTAGAGGAGCACTGGAGTCTTTCACTCATACCTCACTCCCACTTCAGTCAATCCACTCTAATTCCTATTAACTCCCAATCCAATCCCTTTAAAATTTAACTTAAATTCCCCATGACACCCACCTTACACACAATTTTCCCCTTACTCTACCAGCATTCAAATAATTTTTATTATTTATTTCCCCAATCACACCATTCAGTCACATTAAGTCCTTATACACTTTCTCAGCACCCGACACACAACAAAGCACAACCACTCTCCACGGTGTCTTCCGCTCCTCTGATCAACTGTCCACAGCCCCGTTGCCTAAGCAACGGAACTGTGGCCAGAGTTCCGGAGACCCCTCAGCCAATCAGTTGTACTCCCCAAGGTTCCGTGCCTTCCCGCTGACCAACGGAACCCTGGGCAGCACAACTGAATCTCCATTTTATTTTATCTTTTTCCATAGGAAATAATGGAAAAAATATTTAAACCTGAATTAAAAAGTCCCAATTCACTCGAATTTCACCAAAATCACCCCCACATACTAAACACTACCTCCTCTTTTAAACCCTGTTTTTAAAATTTAAATCTAACATTTTTTTCCTCGTCCGCCCTATTTTTGCTCCCAAAACACCCCCTTAAAAATCCCAAAATTATTTTAAAAATACCCCAAAAATTCACTCACTTCCCCCTTAATCTACCCCGTCGAATTTAAAAAATTAACCCTTTTATAACCACCTAAAACTAAACCCCCTCCAAAAGACCCCTTAAAAATATCAAAATTCAAAAATTAACCCGGCAGAAAAATCAACAAAAATTCCCCGAACCCGAATCTGAAAACAGAATTTAAATTAAACAAATCCCTGATTTTTAAAAAATAAAAAATCGCATTTACACAATTGTAAAATAATTAAATTAAAATTTTGGGTCAACAAACCCCTTACCTCCTGAGCCTGAAATGACTCCGATGTAGTTCTTCAGTCCCGGAGACGCTCTCAGTCATCCCCGGGACTCCAAAAACAGCGACTGCCCCAATCGTCTCCGGGACCCTCCCTTAAAAAAAACCCCGAAACCGGCCAAAACGGCCCTCTCCACCTCTCTCCTCCCTGATGCTACGGAGCTAACAGCGCTCCCTCCAACGGGCCTCACTACCTAACCCACATTGATCCCGGCCCCACTAGGCTCCTAAAATGGCCCCGGAGCCCTTCCAGGTAAGTAAAAAAAACTTTATATTATTTTTTTTCCCGCTCTTAACCCCCTGTCACATTAAATGTTCTAGGGAGTCATTGAAATAGCTGAAAGGGATGTGCAGGGATAAGGGAGTGTGACAGGATAGAAGGAAAGTGAGGACTGGGAAATTCTGAATGTAGGAAATTAGATCTGGGTTGCCTGTAGTGAGGTGTTCTGGAACAGTGGGAACAGCTGTGCTGTGAGTATAAAAGTTGTGATGTGTGATTTAATGGGGAATTGATAGGGAGAGAGTTACAAAAATCTGCATGCTGTGGACTGGAATGGTTGCAACAGTGTATACATGCTGAGTGTGTCTAATAGAATAGGGAAAACAAAGTACAGACTAGGTTTTAGAAGTAAGGGATTGTTTGGTTACTTTTATTTCCTGCAAGTTTACTGAGGCCCAGTATTTCTGAAAAATTATTAAAGCCACCTAGTGAAGTGATTGTTAAGTCTAAGGAGTTAGGGTATTGCTTCCATTTCATTTGGTTAAAGTTGAAGTGAAGGGAGAAAAAACCGAACAGGAGGACGAGAACCTGGATCCTATCCTGGGCCCAGTGGCGTACCAAGGGAGGGGGGCGGTCCGCCCCGGGTGCACGCCGCTGGGGGGTGCCGCGGCGTGCGCCTGCTCCTCCACGTTCGCTAAACTTTGTTCGTTCGCTGCAGCTCCCTGTGCCACGGAACAGGTTACTTCCTGTTCCGGGGCAGAGGGAGCTGCAGCGAATGAACGAAGTTTAGTGAACACGGTAGAGCAGGCGCGCGCAGCGGCACCCCCCAGCGGGGTGCACTTGGGAGGGGGTGTCATTTTGCCGGAGGGGGGAAGGTGTCATCTATCGGGGGGGGGGGGGGGCATCGGCGCTCTGCCCCGGGTGCCATCCAGGCCAGGAACACCACTGCCTGGGCCCCCAAGCAAAAAAGATTACAGAGGAAAACAACCTATAAAGAAAATCAGCCACAGCTAAGTTGCAACAAGGTTGAAGGACAAAGAGAGTCAGATACTTACCTGAGTTGAGAGGTGGAGGGTGCACTGAAGTCCTGGGAAAATACAAAGAGAGAGCACAAAGAATCAATTCTTTGCAATTAAAGGGGTTAACTATTTAGAATATTTAAGTACATATATTTATCTGATAGGGATGAAGCAGGTACCGAGGAAAGATTCTGTGAAGGAAAGAGAATAAAACAAAGACTGTAGGATTAATTCTATACTGTGTTAAAATAAAAGTGTTGAGTTTAGACTGAATATTGGGAATTTGGAAAATTGGGGAACAAGAACCACTGATAAATATGAATGTTATAATAAAATTACAATAGATGATAAAGGTTGATAGAAATATTTATTCTTACCTCATTTTGAACAAAATAAAAAACTATTGTTATTTATTCACCATTATTCAGTTTGGTTCTCTTCTAAGCAGGACAAATCCTAATTTAGTTTATTTTCCCCTCCCATTCTTCGGGAGTGAGAGGCGAGGTTAGTTTTGTTGTTCCCTCTCCGTTCCTGGGTACTGGGTTCCTGGAAAGCTGCCTCGACTACTAACATCAGGCTAACCGGAACCCTGTTCTTATCATACATCTCACCCCAAAAAAGGCAGTTTTTACAGGCGTGCTGAAAAATAGATCTGCATGCATCCAAAACAAGTGCCTTACACTAGCGCAGGCCATTTTTCAGTGCACCTTAGTAAAAGGACCCCTTAGTTTCAAGGTTCACTAAGGTCTTTTCTCCAGTTGCTGATTCCTGCCTCCTGGTGGCTTATCCACCTTTCTTTCTTGCCAGCCTCAGCAGCATGAACTTGCACCCCTGTACCCTCATCCTCCAACCCCTTCAAAGTTTAGCCCCTTTTCCCGGTCACTGACATACAGTGGCCAAGTGTGAATATTACAAAATATTAGGAACAGCTGTGATTAAGCAAACATAGAAAAGCTTGAACTGCATGTTAGAACAGAGATGTTTACTTTAAATAGTGGGTGGAAAGAAATGAGTACAGTAACAGAGTAGCTTGTCCAAAAGTGGAAAGTATTAGATATGTGAGCATAAAGGAAGAGAAGATGTTATGGTAACAAGTAAAAACTTGAAAAAGATTGGGAAAGGAGCCTGAGGGTCTGGTAGTTGGACTTTAAAAATTTGGGACCTGAATTGTGCAGACAGTGGATGAGTAAGGCTGTATCCAGCCTGCTCCTTTATTCTACTTCAAATGCTCAATGTATTCAAGTGCTCAACTAGGATGTTAACATAGAAATCCGGGAACATTGGTACAGTATGTTCATTTGATTATCATCCAAACACGTTGTACTGTCAAAAACTGAATGAAGAATGACTTAAGAGATTGAGCAATTAAATATAACCACTTTCTTCTCCTGTGCATAAGGTTATATGGCTTGGACTGGACATCAGCTTATGTAGAGGAAAATAACTTCGATCCAATTCTCCAAGCGCCCAAGTTTCAGAATATATGATGGCCAAAATTATAACAAGATCAAGATTTGTATCCAAGTGCTACAAAATGGGAAGTGTATTTCTTTTGCTTAACATATGAATATGGTCTGTGCCAGAACCGGTGGTGGGAGGCGTGGATAGTCTGGGCAGACTTATACGGTCTGTGCCCTGAAAAGGACAGGTGCAAATCAAGGTATACACAAAAAGTAGCACATATGAGTTTTTCTTGTTGGGCAGACTGGATGGACCGTGCAGATCGTTTTCTGCCATCATCTACTATGTTACTATGTATATGAATGGATGCCAACTATTTGGCAGTTCTGAGGCTTCAGCCACTATAGACTTAGTTTTGCAGGTGTCCAGTAGCCATGAGCCAAGCCAAATCCTTCTCCTTACAGAAGGATACCATTTCTGCTATTCAAGGCACTGTTTATTCTAAACCCAGCTCTCTTCCTCCCGTTCTTGTAAATTCATCTTTTGGATGGTAGATGTAGAAGAAAACCTATCCTTGCTAATTGAAGTACGACTATCCCTCACCCACTGTACACACTAACCTTTCTTAGATCCTTTCTGTCATAGCTGTAATGGGGAAATCAAGATGGCAAAGTGATAGAAACTGTTTGCTAGCTGTTTAGATTATCACAAAGATAGGTGACCAGATCTACAGTGTGGGATCAGTAATAGAAAAAGCCTGAAAAACATTTTCCAAAATGTTTACCCTCTCTCACAGGTTCACATAATACTTCAACCAGGTTTCATCCCAGGTTTCCAGGGCCTGAAATCTTGCCTCAAATGTTGCAGTTTTGCTTTCAAACTCATCACCCCTTGTTTTCAAGGCAGAAGATTCAACAACTACAGTTTCTAAATGTGAAGGTAGCTTCTGCAGCTGGGTGTTCAGAATAGCCTAAAGACCAAAGATTGCTTTCCAAACAGTCTCTGGATTAAATATCTGAAATTGTGGCCAAGATCAAATTTGCCACCCACGTGAAGAACTGGAACACTCCAAGTATGTGTCAGACAATTGTCTATGGAATTTTCCTTTAGGAAGCCATCCAAACCTTTTTTACGCCCTGCTAAGCTAACTGATTTCACTGCATTCTCTGGCAATGAATTCCAGAGTTTAATTACACGTTGAGTGAAAAAAAATGTTCTTTGATTCATTTTAAATTTACTACTTTGGAGCTTCATCGCATGCCCCCTCGTCCTAATATTTTTGGAAAGAGTAAACAAGCGATTCACGTCTACCCGTTCCACTCCACTCATTATTTTATAGAGCTCTATCATATCTCCCCTCAGCCATATTTTTTCCAAGCTGAAGAGCCCTAGCCATTTTAGCCTTTCCTCATAGGTAAGTCATCCCATCCTCTTTATCATTTTTGTCGCCCTTCTCTGCACCTCTTCTAATTCCATTATATCTTTTGGAGATGCGGTGACCAGAAGTGAGCACAATAGTTGAGGTGCGGTCGCACCATGGAGTGATACAAAGGCATTATTTTTGTTTTCCACTCCTTTCCTAATAATACCTAACATTCTATTTGCTTTCTTAGCCGCCGCTGCACATTGAGCAAGAGGGTTTCAACATTCTCAATGATGACACCTAGATCCCTTTCCTAGTCGGTGACTCCTAAAGTGGAACCTTGCATTACGTAGGCTATAATTTGGGTTCCTTTTTCCACATGCATCACTTTGCACTTGTTCACATTAAATATCATCTGCCATTAGATGCCCAATCTCCCGATCTTGTAAGGTCCTTTTGTAATTTATACTACATAAGGAGCCCTTTTATCATTTATTGTGTGCTGTTTGAGCTAAATGTCATGTGACCCATAGGTAAAAAATGCGATGTGCTGCAATATCAATTAGTGAACAATAAGGGCATAGGTGCCCAGTGTAAGAGGCTTGGGGAGGCTAAGCCTCCCCAGATGCAGCAGGATGGATCAGCTGTTCTCATTCTCCGACGGTCTTTATCTTTTCCGTTCTCACGAGAGTAGACGAGTCCTGACTGACTCCAGTCCTCTCTCTTCTTTGCAGTGCTGCCAGCTCACCATCACCTGAGCGCCATGCCCATGCCCAATTCCGCCCGCGCCGGGGCTACTCGGTCTCTCACCAGCGCGCCGCGTCCCTCTTCCTCCTCTTTTTGCCTCCACACCGCCGATCTGCCTTAAACTGGCTTTGGGCTTCCCAACGTCACCGATCATCATCATGATGTGCTTCTTCACCTCAGGCTCAGCCAGTCAGAGTCAGCCTTCCCTACGAGAGCTCCCCTCCCATCATGATGCAACTTCCTGTTCCGCATAGGCGGGAACGCGCGGGAAGGGCCGTCACTGAGTAGGGAAGGATCAAGACTGGTTAAGAGTGGCTGTCTGAGGTGTTCCCACTTCCTTACCAGACCCAGACCATAATAATTTGAGGAAATTGTGGCATGCAGCGCACGTTGGATTTCAGGAGAGGTAGGTGCTGACTCTGAAGGTTTTAAGTCAAAATAAAAAATAAATATTTGATCATAGTACATAGTAGATGATGCAGAAAAAGACCTGCATGGTCCCTATCCAGTCTGCCCAAGAAGATAAATTCATATATGCTACTTTTTATTTGTACTGTCCTCTTCAGTGCACAGACCGTATAAGTCTGGCCAGCCCTATCCCCCGCCTCCAACCACGAACCCCGCCTCCCAAGCACCAGCTCTGGCACAGACCGTATAAGTCTGCCCAGCACTATCCCTGCCTCCCACCACCGGCTCTGGCACAGACCGTATAGTCTGCCCAGCACTATCCCCGCCTCCCAACCACCAGCCCCAGCACAGACCGTATATGTCTGCCCAGGACTAGCCCCGCCTCCCAACCACCAGCTCTGCCACCCATTCTAGGCTAAGCTCCTGAGGATCCCTCCTTCTGCACAGGATTCCCTTATGTCTATCCCACGCATGTTTGAATTCCATTACCGTTTTCATCTCCACCACCTCCCGCGGGAGGGGCATTCCAAGCATCCACCACCCATCTCCGTGAAAAAATACTTCCTGACATTCTTCTTGAGTCTAGATCTCTTTTGTTTAAACATAACTAAATGGGCTATAAGCCCCTAATGCTTTTAGTTTCCTATATTTTGTTTGTGATGACTTTTACTGTGCCAAAATTGAAATCTGGTTGTTAATAAAAGGAGCTCATTGTGAATACTATCCACCCTAAAAGGATGTTTTGTGGCTGTGACATGAGAATTGTGATATGATCCCTTGTTTCATATTGTTGACGGTTTTGCGATGTTGTCCGTTTGGTGGTATATTGGTGTATTAGGGTCTGCCCAGTGTAATAGTTATCTGAGGTGGCACCAAAACATCAGAAAGGGTTTTTAGAGCCTAAATCATGACACACTACTTCTTGAAGGATCTACAATGGTCGTAATAAAGCAGCTCATTGTGAACACTATCCACCCTAAAAGGGGTTTTGTGCTCTACATGAGAATTGTGATATTATGATCCCTTGTTTCATATGGTTGACCGGTCTGTATTTTCCGTATGGGTGGTATATTGGTTTATTAGGGTCTGCCCAGTGTTATGGTACAGTAAGGTTTATGAGTTGTGTTTTTGCACAAAGTTGTGCATAGTGGTTTGCAGTTGAGCGATTGTGGTTAGTATATGCTTTGAGCAACCACAATATTCTTTGACATATGATACATATCTAATATCTAAATTTTAAAATGGTATTAATTGTGACTATTTTATTTTTACTTATTTTTTTCGGTGTTTGTCAAACAATTATGGAGGTAAGCTCCGCCCCTGGCCCAACCTCTAAACCCGCCCCTTTAGCCTCCCCAAACAGTTGGGCCCAACCGACTGCCTATGAATAAGAGTCCTTTTACTAAGGTGAATTAATAGATATAGCACACACTAACAATTAGCATGCACCAAATGGTAAGACACCCATAGGAATATAATGACTTTCTTATCACTTAGCACATGCTAGTCATGAGCATGTGTTAACCCATTATGCGCACCCTAGTAAAAGGACCCCTATGGGTTAGTGAAAAAAGCCCTAAAGTGTCCAGATGACATAAGTACAGGTAGAATAGACGTCGTCAGTAAGATTAAGATGTTTCTGTTTTCACAATTGCCATTGCATAGAGCAATCACACTCTTACATTACTTTCAACTTTGTTCAGGTAAATGTCAATATTTTAATAATTAAAACAAATACCCAATGCACATAGCTCTTAGACAAAACTCACAGTCAAAGTGGATGCTTTATATAGATACCAAGTCCAAAAAACTAAGTGTCCTGTTTACTAAGGTGCGTTTAGTGTTTTTAGCACGCACGCTAACCATGTAGACGCCTATAGGGATATTGTAGGCATGTACATGGGTTAACGTGTGTACATGAGTAACACACGAGCCTATAACGCTGCTTAGTAAGCAGGGCCCTAAGTTCAAAATAACTAAGGGGAAAATGCATCAGAAAGGCCGTAGTAATACTGCACCCTATGGACTGGTCTGTGCTAAGCAATATTCATTCAGACCACGTTCTATTAAGGGGCCAGAAAAGCCCCTTAATCCTATCAATTTTTATTTACAATTTTTATTTTTCATTCTTTATAAAAAAAAATAGCGCACCACCAGGCTTCCTCAGGGATACAACGCTCTATCACTGGTGGTGAAACAGGTCCCGTCTGTAAATGAGTGTGCTATGAAGGTTAAAAGTGTTATGGAAAGATAAGTTGGGCCGGCAGTAGTCCCAGAAGAGCGAGTGGTAAGTCTGTGTTGGGCTTACCACCGCTCTGTAATAGGGACCATAACTGTCCAATTAAACCTTTTCCTTTCATTCAGCACTGAGGATAATCACAAATCTATTTTCCCGCCCCCGCTCAAGCACACTTTCTGGTCACAGATTTGAGAAATAAATCAGCTTTGCCAACAGATTGTGAATTCTCTTGAGCACAGCAAAAGGTTGTAGAGAGACTGACTCTCCCAGTTACGTTTGTTTTCTTACAGGATAAAGCAGCACTTTTGTTAGTGTTTTTTTCAATCATGTAAGCTGGATGTTCTGGGAGGTATAATCTCTTTGTTGGCCTCCCACTTACCACCTTATAATCGAAAGAGAAAAACGCCTATATTTCGACCCAAATCGGGAGATGGGCATCTTTCTCGCAAAAACACCCAAATCGGTAAAATGGAAAGCCGATTTTGTTCGTTTTCAACTGCATTCAGTCGCAGGAACGAATAAAGTTGATAGGGATGTGTCA
Source organism: Microcaecilia unicolor (assembly GCF_901765095.1). NCBI lineage: Eukaryota > Metazoa > Chordata > Amphibia > Gymnophiona > Siphonopidae > Microcaecilia > Microcaecilia unicolor. The sequence goes on along the minus strand of NC_044038.1, from coordinate 229,553,916 downwards.
GAGGCGTGGTGAAAGTGGGACTGGGGCGTGGTTATCTGCCGAGCAGAGATGGGCGTCTTTAGGTGATAATGGGAAAAAAAGGCATTTTCAGCGAGAATTTTTGGACCCTTTTTTCTCACGAACAGGTCCCAAAAAAGTGCCCTAAATGACCAGATGACCATCGGAGGGAATTGGGAATCACTTCCCGACTCCCCCAGTGGTCACTAACCCCCCCCCCCTCCACCAACAAAAAACCCACTTGAAAAACCTTATTTCCCAGCTTCTATGCCACCCTCAAATTCCGTACCCACCTCCATGACAGCAGAATGTGTTCGATCCTGTCATAGCCTTTCCCTGGGTCAGATGTGGCTCTCGGGTGCTCTGCAGGGTCACATCAGCAATGCAATGTGGTGGATGTAGGGTAATGGCCTCCTGATTTCACTAGCTTGTGTTACAGTCTCACGATGTTGGTAGTTGGTAGGCTTCTTCTCCCATGTTGCTTTTCCCCCTGCTGACCTGGGTCAGAGTGTGCCCTGGTTTGTTTCCAGTAGTCCAATAGGTAGTGGCCATGTTTGTAAGTCCGTTTTAGATCCCTTTCGTGTGTTAGCCACGTTACAGAACTTAGTTCTTACATTGAATGTTGCTGAAAGAGGGCATTGTACAACATTCTGCCAGCTCTGACCTACTGCTAATCTCAGTACCAGGGAGACTCGTTGCCAGTGGGGCACAACCTCTGATCTGCAGTTAACTGTGAGTAAAGGTGCTATTCAAATAAAGGACGTTTTCAGCGAGATTAGTCTTCAGGTATCAATTGCTGTGCCAAGGTTATACAGCAGCAACAAGTCCTGTCCCTGGAGCACTTTTAGTGGGTACTGCAGTGCACTTCAGGCAGGCAGACCCAGGCCCACCCCCCACCTGTACCACTTGTGGTGGTAAATGAGGCCTCTAACCACCCCCCCCCAAACCCACTGTACCCACATGTAGGTGCCCCCCTTCACCATTAGGTGCTATGGTAATGGTGTTGAGTTGTGGGGAGTGGGTTTTGGGGGGGTTTGGGGGTCTCAGCACCCAAGGTATGGGAGCTATGCACCTGGGAGGTAATGTAATGTTTTTTTCTATTTTTTAAAAGTGCCCCCTAAGGTGCCCGGTTGGTGTCCTGTCATGTGAGGGGGACCAATGCACTACGAATCCTGGCCCCTCCCACGACCCAAAGCCTTGGATTTGGTCATTTTGAGCTGGGACGCTTCGGTTTCGATTATCGCCCACATCCAATGCATTTGCCTGGCACAAACAGTATTTTCGAAACTAAAGATAAACATCCATCTTTTTTGAAAATACGATTCGACCACCCCTTCACGGACCCGTTTTTCGGAGATGGACATTCTTAATATGGGCGTTTGCGTTCGATTATGCCCCTCTTAGTCACCTCTCCCCTCTCCAATCGGTTCAAAACTCTGCTGCCCGTCTCGTTTTCCACCAGGGTCGCTTTACTCATACTACCCCTCTCCTCAAGTTGCTTCACTGGCTCCCTATCCGTTTTCGCATCCTGTTCAAACTTCTTCTACTAACCTATAAATGTACTCACTTTGCTGCTCCCCAGTATCTCTCCACACTCGTCCTTCCCTACACCCCTTCCCGTGCACTCCGCTCCATGGATAAATCCTTCTTATCTGTTCCCTTCTCCACTACTGCCAACTCCAGACTTCGCACCTTCTGTCTTGCTGCACCCTACGCCTGGAATAAACTTCCTGAGCCCCTACGTCTTGCCCCATCCTTGGCCACCTTTAAATCTAGACTGAAAGCCCATCTCTTTAACATTGCTTTTGACTCGTAACCACTTGTAACCACTCGCCCCCACCTACCCTCCTCTCCTCCTTCCTGTACACATTAATTGATTTGATTTGCTTACTTTATTTTTTGTCTATTAGATTGTAAGCTGTTTGAGCAGGGTCTGTCTTTCCTCTATGTTTGTGCAGCACTGTGTACGCCTTGTAGCACTATAGAAATGCTAAATAGTAGTAGTAGTAGTAGTTCCCCGATATATGTATAAGGACACAGAATAGAAGAAAACAGTATGTTTGCAGCACAATGTTTTGTCCTTAAAGGCAAAATTTCAGTTAAAATATCCATGTAAATGCATTGTGGTATATGAAAATATTAAATGTGTCTTCTATAATGTAGCACAATTACATTTCTTCCTCTTGAAGGTAAAGTTGTTGCCAGCTAGACTATTTTGACTTCTTAGGTATATCAGTATTAGGCAGTATTTGATTTTTGACTGAGTTGGTCTTACCCAATATTATTTAAACGGTTTCTACTGTAGTCCTGCTTCCTTTGGCATTTCCTAGTATCTTGTCCCTTAGTTACGTGGACTTAAGGCCTTTAGTTAGATAGATTTTCCTCATTTTTAATACTTATATTTGCAAAATTTCAATGCATTATCTCACATATCCTGTTCAAAGCATCTTTGATGTAATTATATGTGAAAAGTATATGTGAATCATCTAACAGATGATTCCATTCTAAGATGTATAGGAATCTACTACTACTTATCAATTCTATAGCGCTAGTAGACGTACGCAGTACTGTACACTTGAACATGAAGAAACAGTCCCTGCTTGAGAGAGCTTACAATCTAATCAGGACAGACAAACATGACAAATAAGAGATAAGGGAATATTAAAGTGAGGATGATAAAATAAGGGTTCTGAACAAATTAATAAGGGTTAGGAGTTAAAATCAGCATCAAAAAGGTGGGCTTTTAGCCAAGATTTGAAGACGGCCAGAGATAGAGCTTGACCTACCGGCTCAGAAAGTCTATTCCAGGCACATGGTGCAGCAAGATAAAAGGAACGGAGTCTGTACGACTGGTAGTGCTACAGAAATGATTTAGAGTAGTAGGACTAGGTGACTTTATTTCTTGCCTGCAGGTAGATGTAGCAGCAATCACAGCTAAGCATGTGGTGATAGGTAGGCAGTCTGGTACAGGGCCTGACCCCAACTAAAAGGCATTTCCTTTCGGTATTTCAGTATATATATATGCACATGGTTTATATATATATATTCCATGACCTGTTCCATATATCATGTTCCATGTATGTATGCACCTAAACGCAATACCATCTGTAATTCTGTTATCCAGAAATGGCAGCCGCCATTACGGCAATGTAAGCCACATTGAGCCTGCAATTTGGTGGGAAAATGTGGGATACAAATGCTACAAATAAATAAAAAATAAATAAGTTAAAAGACAACTTACCGAACACTTTTGTTTATACATATGGAACTTTTTTCCTTAAGCATTGTTAGAACTTGTGTTAAACTCCATAGATAGAAAAGAGGCCAGGGATGGGCTAAGTTCTCTCCAAGTGACCTTGACATAGACTGACCAAAGGGGTTAAGTGAAGGTCACTGAATAGATGCAAGGATATGTTTTATTTGATAAAACAGAGATTTTGTGCCTGCAGGAGCCTAAGGATTTACAAAGACAGGTATTCACGATCACTCAACTCACACCAATGAGCTGACGATCCTTTACACTGCAAAGCTCTTCCCTTGAAGTGGTAATAAATGCAGCCTTGTCATTGGCAGTTGGACAGCTAGTGTGTGGTACCAACCCACATTCTAGATGTCACAGCCGACCACTCCTCCAACCAGCCCACGATATGCCTACCTCTCACTCTTATCTACATTAGACAACTAGTGTAGGTTTCTGTATTGCATTGCTAGTTAGAAGACATGGTAGATGTTGGCTTAGGTATACGTTAATGTCTACTATGTGGTAAAACCCAAGCTGGCTGCTTTATAAAGCTTAATACAAGACACCTTTAGATTAGATGCTCTATAGTAGCAGAGAGACATGGAATGTGATGCAAGTAATTATTATTTTAATGAAAGAATGAATACAGTACAGGCATTAAGCAATAAGAAAACAATTCTTTACAATATGAAAATAATACTAGGGTCCTTTTACTAACACAATAACAGATTTAGCAGGTGCTAAATGATAATATACCTGTTATATTCCTATGGGCATCTTATCATTTAGCGCACACTAATTGTTAACACACACTAATTCTGTTAGCGTGCCTTAGTGAACATTTTAATGATTTTCAGAAGGTAGGATGAGAATACAATGCCAGAACACAGAAAATTTATCTGAAAGGTGATTACAAAGATATAATGACCAATTTTTAGCCTTGACCTTGTTCCAAAAACGGCTTATGAGATTGTGCCAGTAAATATGTGTATTGCAGGTTAAGTGGTGGTTCATCTCTGTCTTCTTCTAATTTGGAAATGGTTTTATAAAGGGGTCTGAATCTTTGGAGGCACAGCCTTATATGGAAGCTGACTCCTAGCAGTAGAATTGCAAGACTACAGCTACTGGATCAGTGCTGTCAGTTTGAAACTGGAGCCAATGGGGCAGGAGAGGAAAGGGGACCACTCAACCCCCATCCCACTAGACACCAGAGATCAGAACCTGGTAAGTCCTGAGGGGTCCAGAGGGCAGCAGTTGATGAATTGGTGATAGAGTGGGGGGTTTGGATATGTGATAATGGGGGATTTTTAAGGGGGGATCAGATCAAGGAGCTAGGGGAGAGCGGAACAACGAGATTGGGGAACAGGACATGGACATGGAATTGGGGAGGGGAGAGGTATTGAAAAGGGAACCAGGGAGAATTGGCACTGCTCAGATTTTGATTGTCTCAGGCTGCCTGGTTAAGTGCTGGCGTATATTGGAATCTGACATGCTCAGTGTTGTGTAAGAGGGTTTGAAGCCTCTCCTGCCCACTTAAACCACATTGAATATCAACCCCTTTATTTTTGATGTGTTAGATTTTGCAAGTATTTAAAAAGAAAGATGCTTGCTCATGAAATGCCTTTGATCACTGTCCTTAAGCATTCAGGAAACTTTAAGAAATTAGACACCATTAGCATTACAGAAGTTTCACTTTTTCCTTAATTTGATTCATTCTTGTTCCTAACCCTATAATTGCACAGTTAGGTAACATAAAAGTAATCAACATTTTGCAGGTTTTCAGCCAGAAAGATTCCTTCCTTCATTCACTGTTCAGGCTTCTCAACAACCAAGGTCTGGAAGAAATAAAATAAAATGATGAAATGAAGATGATTCAAAAATATATTTTGCTTTATTTGGGAGTCAGATGCAGTTCTATAACGATGTGGCAACAATTTTATAATGGCTTAATAATGCACCTAAACCATTATAGAATACTAGGTAAAAGACGTTGGCCTGCCAATTTTTAGGTGCAATCAATGAAGCAAGATCAATGACTGGCATAAGTGAGCATCCCTAGGGGGACCATTAAACACATGTAACCATAGTATTCCATATACCTAGTGGCTTGAGGTATATATTGAACAGAATAGATAACAGTATTGATCCTTGTGCTACACCAGATGGCGGAGCCCATGGTGGCGATGAGTTGCTGCCAAACGTTATGGATTGTTGTCTGTCTGATAGATAGATAGGATCTGAACCAGGCAAGTACTGTTCCATTGATGCCTGTTTCTGTCAGTCGTGTTAGCATGATACAATGATCCACAGTGTCAAAAGCTGCTGAGAAATCTAGCAGGACTATCACCAAAGTGAATCCCCTGTTTCAGTTCTGTGAAGATCATCTAGAAGGGATACAAGGACCATTTCTGTTCCATAACCGGGTCTGAAACCAGACTGACATGGATCTAGCCATTTTCTCTCTTCTAGCCAGTCATTAAGTTCAACATAGACTGCCTGTTCTATAAGTTTCCCTAGAAATGGGATGTTGGATACTGGCTGGTAACTTTCAAGTTTGTTTTGCTTTACCAAAGGGTGACTCACTGCCCATTAGAAAGAGAGGTATTCACAATTTTTGTGATGGCTTCTATGAGGCCCATACTTTCCTGCTGCACTATCTTTGATGAGCAAAGGTCAAGGGAGCAGGTAGTTTGTCGAAGGTTGAAGTTCTGTTAGGATTTTGTCAAGGCTCTCCTCTGTCATTGGGTTAAGTGTCTCATCTGTCTCTGTCAGGAGTTTGTGCACTCCTGGTTAACAGATTGGAGACTGGGTGGGATTGCCTGTAAATCCTGGTGGAGACTTTTAATTTTGTTGACAAAGTAGGCAGCAAAATCATGGCAGTTTAGTTTAGACTGGGCAGGCTGGTTCTGTTGTGGGGGTTGCAGTAGGCTGTTTACTATACTGAACAACTGCTTGGTTGAATTGGCAGCCTGTGCAATGCATTGAGAAAAATATGTTTTTTTGGCTGTTGTCAAGGCTTGGCGTTTTTTTGTTGTTGTGTGTTTCCTCTAGTTTAGCGTGTCTTCATCCAGGCAGGATTTACGCTATCTCCTTTCCAGTTTACGTCCTTCGCGTTTAAGGATCCAAGGTTCTGGAGAAAACCAAGGTGAGTGTTTGTGAGTGGAGCATAAAACTGTTTATACTGGTGCCGTTTTCTCTTAGGTCTTGGCTAAGTATGTATTCCAAATGTCAACCTGTTCTGACACTGTAGTTGTCTTTTCATCCACATGTGGATAGTCTAAGGCCTCTAGGAAATTTTCATCGGTCAGCTTTTTTTGTCTCTGATCTCCTTCCAAACTCTGGGAGGTGCCATTTGTTTCAGGTGGTCACTTAGGGAAAAGACTGCTACACCTCCACCCCGTCTTCCTGGTCTTGGTTGATGTTGGATGTTGAAACCTGTTGGGCCAGTGGTAAACCCACACTTTCATCTAGCCAGGTTTCACTTATTCCTAGGATGTCAAGATTCTGTTCATGTATGACATCATGGATCACCGAGGATTTCTTTGCAGCTGATCTGGCATTCACCAGTCCTATAGTTCCCAAGGGTGGTCTTGGGCTAGCTTTGGGGTGGCAATGAGGTGATCTTTTAAGTACTGTTATGTACGTGTTTGACCTCTTGCAATTTTGCCTTTTCTTTAGTTGGTGAGGATTATAGTTTACTCTCCACACATCACTGGGATCCCCGAAGTCTCACAGTCCCCCTTAATAAAGCTATTAAAACTATATTATTTAATTGAAAAATCATTTATTTTTTTAATGAACAGTTTTGTTTATTTGTTTCTGCATGTTTTGATTTTTGTTTAACTGTATCTCTTTTTATTTCACTATATATGCTTTTTTTGTTAACATGTTCTGGGCTTCATTGGAAGGACAGGCTAAACATTGAAATAAATAAATAAATAAATAAATAAATAGAACCAGACTTACCTACAGCCATGAATAGACTACCTATTTAACAGTAATTCAAGAATGGGCTAAAAACAATAAACAATAAACAGAGCTCCTGTGAGTACCGAACACAAGTGTGCACATACTTGACATCAAAATATATTTTTTTGGAGATATAAACTTCTTCATAAACCGCAAGTCAGGAACTGTGGAATACAATTAAACACTTACATTGATCCCAGCAACTTTCAAGATCAGCCAAACCTTCAAGAGCTGTTTCTAATCTTTGCAACAACTATGCTGCCTCTCTCTATACATTGAGATGGCAAGTCTTGTCAGAATGACTCATGCCATGATAACATAAGACTGGACTACTGTAATGCACTCTACACTGGTCTGATTACAATGGGTTTGCACCAGTTCCAACTGATTCAGAATGCAACAGCAAGACTGATAGAAGGAAATAAGACATAGCCACATCAAACCATTTTTGCAAAAACTTCATTGGTTATCAGTACAATACAGGCCTAAACATAAAACTGTGATCTACAAGACCCTTAAAGGAAATGGGCCAGAGCTCCTGAAGAACAGGATCTCCTTCTCCACACCTCCAAGGTTACTAAGGTCCTACCAAGGAGTAACCCTAACACAATCTCTGCAAAGGATATCATGTGATTTGATACCTGCCAATGAGCCTTCTTTGGTGTAGCCCCCATTCTGGAATGCACTCCCTGAAAGGCTTCACTCAGCACAAGGCTATCTCTGTTTCAGGAAGCAAATGAAGGCTAGGCTCTTTTCCCAAGCTTATAACAGAAGAAGTAATTAGCTTACTAGTCACACACACACAAGGACTAACACTGGTCTCCACTGGTCTACGCATACTGCAGCAGGCACTGTTCCCTTTAATCCAGTGGTTCCCAAACCTGGTCTTGGAAGCACCCCAGCCAGTCAGGTGTTCAGGATATCCACAATGAATATTCATGAGAGAGACTGCATGCACTGCCTGCTAATCTCTCCTGGAAACCTGAATGGCTGGGATGCCTCCGGGACTAGGTTTGGGAACCACTGCTCTAATCTGAGAGGGTGTCCTCCATCTATAGCCCTGCCAGTGGGTGGAGCTGTTTCACTATTACATTTTCAATAGTGATGGACAGACAAGCTCTGCAAGACTCCAGGGAACCTGCCTGTCTCTAGCCATTAAAAACACAGTATTGAAATAGCGCCCCCACTGGCAGCAGTGTAGTTGGAGGACCTCCGCTCAGCTTAGAGGGAAAAGTGGTAGCAGGACTCCTTATCCATTCCTACCCTAGTTGAGATTATATTCATGGACCTTTCTGATTAGATGTGCTAATTTATTTTTAAAAAAATGCTGACTGCCACTGTTACCCTCAAAGATGATTTTACCCTTTCCTGTTTCTATGATTATAACAAAACTCACTATCACATGCATGCTAATGAACCTGAAGAGAGAATGTCAACAAAAATTTGGAACACTTACTGTTGACTCCACTTTCCGCATTCATCATCGTAAGGCCACTTGTGAATGCTCCAGGTAACTGTGTTTGACAAGGGTAGAGGAGAACAATTCAACTTTTATAACTATTAAATAAGAGTCAATGCTGAAGGACCCTTTCTTATTGTCATCAAATGTGAGCAGTATAAAGTGCACAAGAGATGTTGAGTATAAACCACAAATGGGCTTTTTTTTTTTTTTTTACATTTACCTCATTCTACCAAATCTGTTAGTTTCTCTTATTTCTGTTGTCATTTCATCATCTGTCCTTCGTGGCCAGGTGGGCAGCAATATAGTCCCACCAGTATTCTCATTCTCTTTATACACGGAGAGGCCGACATTCGGACTGCAAGAGTTATATTGGCTAACTTCTGTGGTCGGAGCTAAAACTGGTTATTCAATGAGCGGCCATTTTCGGTGACTCGTATTGACTATCCGGTTTATTTTTGGCCAATTTAAAGATAATTGGATTAGTCAATAGTGAATCTTAACAGTTATCTTTAAACCGGTCAAAGACATCCCACGTTATCATGTTGCCAAATATGGCGGCTAATCTGGATTTAGATATAGGCGTCTAGCAAGTTATATCAGGCAATATAACCGGCTGTCTGCTAGCCACTAACCTGGAGTATTCACAGCTGGTTATCCCCCATTGAATATAGGTGGATAGCTCGTTAAATGCTATTTAATCGGTCAACAGCCATTCTGGCCTGTTAAATAGCATTATATATCAGGGGTGGGGGATAGGGGAGGGATTTCTATGTAGAACGATTCCACATTGCAATCTGTTTCCTGATGAACTGTTATTTTCTTTGACACAATTTTCTTTTTAACATATAACATTATCCTCCCTCCAATTTGACCCACTTTATCATTGCAATAATTTCTACTTTGGGATCACAGTGTTCCACTGGGTATTTTCCTTCCACCAGGTCCCTGAGATGACTAAAAGACAGGGCAACAACATTAGGAGCTGATAAACCCGCTAATACCTTAATTTTCACTGTTCTAGGGCTCTTAGAATTCTGTGACAAATCTAAACTAAGGCAAAATAATTTTAGATTTTTTAATAAACTAATAACTAATGTTTGTTTGTTTTTTATGAAATTAACTTGGGTTTTATCAGTAAACCTACAAATTTTCCTGTATCCCAAGCTTAAATCACTAAGGGGTATTTTTACTAAGCAGTGGTAGGCACTGATTTTTTTCTTTTTTTTTACTCTTTCAAAAAGTACAAAGATTAGGGAACACTCAATGAAGTTGCCTGGAAATACATTTTAAAAAGAAGAGGAGGAACAAGCTCTGGAAATATATTTGCATAGGATGTGGTAACAGCAGTTAGCGTATTTGGGTTTAAAAAATGGTTTAGACAAGATCCTGGACTAAAATTCGTGGGATTAGTAGCAAGGAATCTTACTACTCTTTGGGTTTCCAGAATTTTGTTACGCTTTAGGATTTTGGAATCTTGCTATACTTTGGGATTCTGCCATGTACTTCTGACCTGGATTGGCCACTGTAGGAAACAAGATACAAGGCTAAATGGACCATTAGTCTTATCTAGTATGGCTATTCTTATGTTCTTATGGACCATGAAATCTCCCTGCAAAACAATAATCACATCCAAAGAGTCTTCTTCTTTTGTCAGATATCCATGTAAGATTTCTCTTTGTAAGTCATATTAAAAAATTGCTTTTAGATTTCCTTACTCTTAGAAATAAATAAGTACATAAGTAATGCCATACTGGGAAAAGACCAAAGGCCCATTGAGCCCAGCATCCCGTCCTCGACAGCGGCCAATCCAGGTCAAGGGCACCCGGCAAGCTTCCCAAACGTACAAACATTCTATACATATTATTCCTGAAATTGTGGATATTTCCCAAGTCCATTTAGTAGCGGTCTATGGACTTGTCCTTCAGGAAACCGTCCAAACCCTCTTTAAACTCTGCCAAGCTAACAGCCTTCACCACATTCTCCGGCAACGAATTCCAGAGCTTAACTACACATTGGGGGAAGAAATGTTTTCTCCTATTTGTTTTAAATGTACTACACTGTAGTTTCATCGCATGCCCCCTAGTCCTAGTATTTTTGGAAAGCGTGAACAGACACTTCACATCCACCTGTTCCATGAATATGAATACTGGAGAGTACCTAGCTTCAAGGGGCTCCTGCATTCATTTTGGGGGGGACTGAGCAAGCTTGGATATTTGATTTTGAGTGGAGGTTTGTAGGTGGGAAGGAAAGGCCAACATAAGAACTTATCTACGCCTCAAGAGATGTGCATTAAAACACATTAAATATTCATGAACTGAGCTGATTTGCATGTATTTGCATGTAGTCATCTCTCTTCAGTATTGACATTGTATTTTATCTATATTAATATTAATTCAATTCAATTTAGGTCTTACATACTGCTAATATCCCTTGTTATGCATCAAGTAACACAAGCATTTAGCCCATGTTAGCTCACTTTAGTAAACAGGACGCTGTATTTTTACTTTCTTAAAATAGAACAACTATTGCCTCACATTTTAATAACAGGCATACCCACATGTCTTGTGGTCTTTAATGAAATATAACTTACCTGATTCAAGATAGTTTCAAGAATTTTCTGAGCATTTATGCTGTCTCTAATGTCTATTCTAAATAAATAGAATGGAAAAAGAGTTCACGTTATTGCTGGTAGTAACAGAATCAAATTACATGCAGTGTACTAGAGCTGGTCAAGATCAAATTGAAATAACCTTATCCATCCTAAAATCAGGGTTGGTTAAAACACCACTGAGTTTCAAAGCTTAATGTAAGAGTATAGATGCAATCAAATGCATTTGCCTTAATCTGTGTCTATTTCTTTCTTCCTGGGCATCTGATTTTTGGGGGGCTACTGGCCAGTTAACTTGTCCTCTCCCCTTTTTATGTGTTTCATTTTTATATTACCATTGTTGATGGGGTTTGATGTTGTGCTATTCGTCTTTTGCCCCTTTTGAGATTTTGTTCATTTTTGGTACAACTTTGTATTAGGGCAGTTAACTATTTGGAACTTGAACACTGCCACATCTATTCTTTAGACTTTGAATGGCAGTATATTAAACGGTTAGTTAATAAGATTATCTCACTCAATGATAATGATTTTCCTATCTCAGAATATATTCATCAAAATCATATCTTGTTGGAGAAGACAAATAGTGGCAAATTTGAATAAAACGACGCTGCTCATGCAAACAGTTATTTGAGAGAAAAAAGGAATCTTGCTATTCTTTGGGATTCTGGAATCTTGCTGCTCTTTAGGATTCTAGAATCTTGCTACTCATTGGGATTCTGGAATACTACTACTCTTTGGGATTCCGGAATCTTGCTACTCTGAGATTCTGGAATCTTGCTGATCTTTGAGATTCTGCATGCAATTTAATTTTTTAAGAAGCAATCAGCGCTGATAATTGGCCGCTAACAAGCAATTATCAATACTAATTGCCTCTAATTAGAATTTATGCGTACAACTTGATTTGGGATTCCGGAATCTTTCTACTCTTTGGGATTGTGGAATCTTGCTGCTCATTAGGAATCTGGAATCTGGGATTCTGGAATCTTGCTGCACTTTGGGATTCTGGAATCTTTCTACTCTTTGGGATTCCGGAATCTTGCTGTTCTTTGGGATTCTGGAATCTTGCTGCTCTTTGGGATTCCGGAATCTTGCTGTTCTTTGGGATTCCGGAATCTTGCTGTTCTTTGGGATTCTAGAATCTTGCTGTTCTTTGGGATTCTGGAATCTTACTACTCTTTGGGATTCCGGAATCTTGCTGTTCTTTGGAATTCTGGAATCTTGCTGCTCTTTGAGATTCTGCATGCAATTTAATTAAGAAGCAATCAGCGCTGATAATTGGCCGCTAACAAGCAGTTATCAATACTAATTGCCACTAATTAGAATTTACGTGTACAACTTGCTAAGCTTGTTCCATACAGTGGTGCTCATAAATGCTACCACACGGATCTCAAAATGGGGCAAGGCCATGGGAGCAACATTGGTGGGTCTTGAGCATTCCTAAAATGATGTTAGGTGTGGGTATTTACACCAGATTTTAATTGGTGAAAATGGCCACGCCTAAATGTTTGTAACAAGGATGGGCGCTATGTGTATTCTGTAAACCGTGCCTAACTTTATAGAATAGCTCTAAGAGCTTTCCTTTTGGGAGGGGGCAATTTTTTCAGCACCATATATAGAATTCCCCCTAATTATAAATATTCAATGGCACTATCCAGTTAAATAATGCTGAATATCTATGCTTAGGTCCCAGAAAAGTGATTTCAATATTGACCACAGAGAAGGTAATTTTCTTATAACATGTGCAGCCAACACATGAGTTGCACCGTTTTTCAGTGGGAAAGTATTTGTATACTTCACCTTTTGAAAATGATGTCACTGAAAATATTAATACACTGCAATAGCTACTGTTTAATGCACTCAAAAGGGCCATGTTTTAATTCATGAAAATGTTCTCAGGTTATTTATTTTTTGCACTTGTATCCCACATTTTCCCACCTATTTTCAGGCTCAATGTGGCTTACATAGTACCGTGATGGCGATCGCCAATTCCGGTATGAGAAATACAGGGTGGTATTGCGTTAAAGTTCATAAGTGACAGAGTAAATTAAGTAGTAAGGATAAAGAGTTAAGTTTTGTTCAGTTATGGTGTGAGTTTTGTTGTGTTGCAGGGTTCAGGTGTTCAAGTTGGATCATTATGGTATGCCTTTTTGAACAAGTTGGTTTTTAATGATTTCCGGAAGTTTGTTAGGTCGTGCATTGTCTTCATGACGTTTGGTAGTGCATTCCATAGTTGTGTGCTTATGTAGGAGAAGCTGGATGCATAGGTTGATTTATATTTTAGTCCTTTGCAGCTAGGGTAGTGGAGATTTAGGTATGTGCGTGCTGATCTTTTTGAGTTCCTGGTTGGTAAGTCAATGAGGTCTGTCATGTAAACCGGGGCCTCGCCGTGGATAATTTTATGAATCAGGGTGCAGATTTTGTTCTTTGATTGGGAGCCAATGTAGTTTTTCTCTTAAGGGCTTTCGTATTTCGTTTTTCCAAATATGAGTCTGGCTGTTCAGGAATCAACAAGAGGGGACCAATTCAAAATCTAGACCTTTGCGGAGCTCATGATATAGTGCAGGAGGTAATGGTGCTGGGGCCACTTGATAACAGCAAACATAACATGATCAGATTTGATATAATCTCTGCAGTAATACACACAGGAAATCCAATACATTAGTATTTAACTTTCAAAAAGGAGGCTATGATAAAATAAGGAAAAGGTTAAAAAAAAAAAAAAGAAAAACAAACCACCTCAGAAAAGCAGCTGTAAAGGTAAAAAATTTACATCAGGTGTGGATACTATTCAAAAATAACATACTGGAAGCCCAGACCAGATAGAGTCTATGCATTAAAAAGAGGAAAGATGGCCAAACGACAGTTGGCATGGTTAAAAAGTGAGGTGAAGGAAGCTATTAGAACTAAAAGAAAATCCTTCAGAAAATAGAAGAATCTGACTGAAAATAGGAAACAGCATAAAGAATGGCATTTTTTGCAAAATTTAGCTAGGAGATGCGAATGAGCTCTTAGCTCATTTAAATCCTTACTGAAAGTTTAAATGACATTTTTCTTGCAATACCACAGTCAAGATTTTCATACACTCTGGGATGACAGCTGGTGAAAATAAAAAGCCTTTTGCCAGGAACAGAGTTCCCTTACATTTGTCTCCTGAGGGGAACTTCCACTCACAGATGGCCCAGTCAGCCTGGTTCCACACACCTCTGCATCAACACAGGGTTAAAACGTTTTAAAAGCTCCCCTCCCCAAAGCCACACCCCTTTCCTGAGGTAAAGACTCAACCTGCTCATTCCCTCTCTACTCCCATTCCCCTCCATCACCACACTCTTACCCCACTGGCAAAGACAGTGAAATGATATTGTTAGCTGAGGGGAAAGTCCTTTCTCAGATACTGGCTGCAAAGCACTGCTCAGGGACTGCATCAGGTACTTTCCCAAAGTTGTCTTGTGCAGTTCACACTTATATACATAGGTGATCTTAGAATAGTGTAAACGCATGCTTCTGAGCTTCCCACTGCAATTCCGTTCCCAGCATAGAAAGGATGTGCTTTTGCTACATCAGCAGGAAACTAATCAGGCTGCAGAAACATAAGGATGTCAGATATATCTATCATGCCCTGGTACACAATCAGGCTTATTATCGAAAGTGATCACCGGCGATCTTCCGACATAAATTGGGAGATGGCCGGCGATCTCACAAAAGCGGAGAAATCGGTATAATCGAAGCGGTGTTTTTGACAACATCGCCGCTTTCCCGTCGCCGCGCCGGTCAAAGTTCAAGGGGGCATGTCGGCGGTGAAGCGAAGGCGGGACATGGGCGGGCATGGGCGTGGCTACCAGATGGCCGGCTCTTGCGGATAATGGAAAAAAAAAAAGCAGCATTAATCAGTATTTCGCTGGGTTTACTTAGTCCTTTAATTTTCACGACCAACCCTCAAAAAGATACCCCAACTGACCAGATGACCACCGGAGGGAATGGGGGATGACCTCCCCATACTCCCCCAGTGGTAACCAACCCCCTCCCATACTAAAAAAAATAAAAAAACTTTATTGCCAGCCTGTATGCCAGCCTCAAATGTAATACCCAGCTCCCTGACAGCAGTATGCAAGTCCCTGGAGCAGTTTTTAATGGGTGCAGTGCACTTCAGGCAGGCAGACCCAGGTCCACCCCCCCCCCTACCTGTTACACTTGTGGTGCTAAGTGTTGAGCCCTCCAACCCCTCCCCCCCCCCAAACCCACTGTACCTACATTTGGTGCCCCCCTTCACCCATAACGGCTATTGTAATGGTGTAGAGTTGTGAGGAGTGGGTTTGGGGGGGATTTGGGGGGGTGCAGCACCCAAAGTAAGGGAGATATGCACCTGGGAGCTATTTGTGTATTTTTTTAATATTTTTAGAAGTGCCCCCTAGGGTGCCCGGTTGGTGTCCTGGCATGTCAGGGGGACCAGTGCACTACAAATGCTGGCTCCTCCCATGACCAAATACCTTGGATTTTGCCAGGTTTGAGATGGCCGGCATTTTTTTCCATTATTGCTGAAAAACAAAACCGGCGATCTCAAACCCGGCGAACTCCGGCATTTGGCCGGGCTTAACCGTATTATCGAAAAAAAAGATAGCCGGTCATCTTTTTTGAAAATACGGTTCCGGCCAGCTGTTGCGCCACCGCCAAAATAGATCGCCGACGACCTATTTCGCCAGCGAAGTTCGATTATGCCCCTCAATGTCTGTATAGCAGATGGTGGTATCATGTGTTTCGCTATAAATCTGCAATGGAGCTGGGTGAGGCCAGCTGCAATGAGTTATATGTACTGACTTGATAAGGCTATCAGATTGTGAACGTACAGGGTCATGAATAGTTCAGGGTACTTGCACAATATTGCTAACTGTACAGGTATTATGGTGGAGGGCTTTCACACTAGAAGTCAGCTGGCACCATTCTGATCTTGGTACCTTCTGGGGCTGGAGCGAATTGTCTCTGGTGGGTAATAGAATGGGAGTTATCGTCATGATTATTATTACACTGTAGAACTGATACTAATAGGCTGGAAGGAGAGTTGTGATCTGGGTTAGCTGAACTAGCAGAAGAAACAGGAGACAACCTCTGCAGATACTCACAGGCAACACAACAGCAGAGGTGATACAGGGAAATGAAGACAAGCTACAGTTTGCCACTAAATTGGGCAATGCCACTGAATATCCAGTCTGACCAGCCATTTTTGAACCCGCTAAGCTAGCAACGAATTCCAGCGTTTAAGTGAAGAACTATTTTCTCCGATTCATTTTAAATTTACTAATTTGTAGCTTCATTGAGTGTCCCCTAGTCCTAGTATTTTTGGAAAGAGTAAACAAGCGATTCACGTCTACCTGTTCTACTCCAGTCAGCATTTTATATACCTCTATCATATCTCCCCTCAGCCTTTTTTCTCCAAGCTGGAAAGTCTTAGCCTTTTCAGCTTTTCCTCATAGGGAAGTCGTCCCATCCTCTTTATCATTTTCGTCACCCTTCTCTGTGCCTTTTCTAATTCCACTATATCTTTTTTGATATGTGATGACCAGAATTGTACACAATATAAAAGGTGCGGTCGCACCATGGAGTAATACAAAGGCATTATAACATGCTCGTTTTTATTTTCCTTTCCTAATAATACCTAACATTCTATTTTCTGTTCTTGCCGCCACAGCACACTGAGCAGAAAGTATCAAAGCATCAACAATGACTCTTAAATCCTTTTCCTGGTCAGTTACTCCTAACGCTGTACCTGCATCACATAGCTATAGTTCAGGTTCCTTATTCCCACATGCCTTCTGATTACTGGAGTGAAGGTGGGAAGGGGGATCAGAGCTGCTTCAGGGGGAGGATGGGAGGAGAGATCAGAATTATTTTTGGAGGCAGATAGGGTGATCAGAGCTCTTCGGAGGTAGAGGGATTGGAATGCTTGGCAAGTGGGAGGGGAGAAATTAGCTTTGGGGTTTGTGTACTCCATTTATATGGGTCCCAACTGAATATTGGCTGGGACCTGGATATTTAATGCCAGTGCCCCCACATGGCCCGACATTGAACATCCAGGCTAATTTAGCTGGCTGAATGTTGACTGGTGTGTGTCATCTGCAGATTTGGTCAAATTGGCCTTTGCTATCTTTCCCTGCCCAGACCCCTGAGTCACTCCTCTATTTACTCCTTTCCGTTGAAAACCTAGGTATTTATTCTTACTCTTAGTTTTCTATTTTTTAATAGTTACAAATCCACATAAAGATATTGTCATGTTTCCTGTTACTCAAACACCTATATTGTTAATTGAAAGAAAAATAAATCATCTGTTTTGGTCTGTACGGATGGGAAACATATAACTACGAACTTTATATCTTCATTATATAGATGAACATAAGTACTTACCTAAATGATGAAAATTCAAGGTGCAGCTCCCCTGCTTTGCTAATATTTAGTGGCACAAGCTTTGTTGTCCCATCTGGGTTCTTCTGTACTCCAACAATTGCATTAAGTTCAATCCAGCCTGATGCTCTAAAAAGTTCAATACCTAGACTGTGTGAAAATACACAAGGATGAGGAGTTACCCATGATTGCTTGCGTGGATCTGAGATGCATACATCTAAAATGAATTGTCAATAAGAATTATATGTGTGGTTGTTCCCCAGGTTTATATACCTATATTTGTGGCAGAGCGTGGGTTTTTTTTTTTAAAGAAGTTGTGAACTACAAGTACTATGAGGCAATAGGGCATGCAGTCACCAGCACCAAGCTTTAGGGAAGGAGACAGCAGAAAACCAGCTGTTTTAATCAAGGAGTCCTGTTCCAAAAGACCAGGTGCTCTCAGCTCCACTAATTAACTGTCTCTCCTTAAGGGTCCCTTTTACAAAGGCACGTAGGGGCCTACATGTGTCCAAAGTGCATCTCTTTGAAACTACTGTTTGGCTACTGAGTGTCCCTGGCAGTAATTAAATTTTTTACTTGCATCCTAAAGAGCATCAGAAAATAATTTATATTTTCTACCGCGTTGTGCTAACCAGGTGGTAATTGGTTGTGTGCGCGCTGACAATTACCTCCCAATTACTGCGTGATACCTTACCATTAAGTCCATGGGTGGCGGTAAGATCTCAGGCTAAAAATGGTTTTAATTTTGCCACGTGTACATTTTCGGCCAAAAAGACTTTTTTCCAGGCGTGCATCCAATGAACGCCTACACCAGCGCAAGACATTTTTCAGTGTACCTTAGTAAAAGGACCCCTAAGTGCTACGAGCTGACCTTAAGGTTTTATTTTACTTCTTTGGTGAGGAGGGGAAAGATGTAAAGGGAAGAGAGGCAGCATTCCCTGAGTCTAGAAAGAGGCAGAGAAGGAAAGATGCTGCATTCTCTGGGTCTAGAAGAGTGGAATTCCAAGGACCTGTGGAGTGGCATAATGGAACTGGGCGCCCAAGCTTTCTTGAAGGAGTCCTCGCAGGACATCCTCGGGAAGGGGTGGGGAAACCCGTATTATCGAAACAAGATGGGTGTCCATCTTTTGTTTCGATAATACAGTCGGGGATGCCTAAATCTTACCATTTAGGTCGACCTTAGAGATGGTCGTCCTTAAAGATGGTTGTCCCCGGTTTTCGGCGACAATGAAAAACTGAGGACATCCATGTCAAAAACGACCAAATCCAAGCCATTTGGTCATGGGAGGAGCCAGCATTTTTTTTAGGGTGGGAGGGGGTTAGTGACCACTGGGGGACTCAGGGGAGGTCATCCCCGATTCTCTCTGGTGGTCATCTGGTCAGTTCAGGCACCTTTTTTTATTTATATATTTTACAATAATTTTTTCAAGCATACAATCTTGAAAGAAAGTGATATATATAATATAAATGCAGAAATCATAATGATATCATCAAATTTACAGAATTCACTCAAGTCCTCAGCTAGGATTCCAAGACTTAAAATAGAGGAGTCAAATTAACACAAATTAGAAAAAAAAAAAGTAAATAGCTATTCGCAAAGGATTATGGTGATATAATATTATGTTGACCCAGTTGTTGACTTAGAAGCAATTAGTTTGGAGAGCTGAGGTGGATCAGTAAAGTAATATTTAACATTATCAAGCCAAATAATACACTTACAGGAGTACCTAAAAAACAAAGTTTCCCCTGCTTGAACTACAGCCGATTTCATTATGAGAAATTGTTTCCTTTTCTTTTGTGTCTCTTTTGAGAAGTCTGGGAACAAGGGAATCCGCAAACCAAGAAATGGTTTCTCCTGATGCTTAAAAAACATCTGTTAGAGCCATTGCTTATCAGGAATTAGGGCCACAGTTGCATCCAAAGTCGCTGGTGTGGCCTGGTGAGTATCCAAGGTCTCAAGAAAGGCTGAAATATCCAAAATCTGTTGTATATTTTGTTTTGGAATTTTTTGAGGTTAGTTTCAGGTATACATAAACTCTCCAATAAATATCTCTTCAACATATCTCCAGGTTTTATCATTGGTATGTAGGGAAAATTAATGACATGTAAATTTTGATTCCTGGCATAGTTTTCTAAGTTCTCAGACTTAATTCTTAAGCTGGATACATCTTTCAAAAGTGAGAACTGAATATTCTCCAATTTCTTTACAGTTTGTTCAATTGTAGTTAGTCTAGGAGTCATTTTTTCAACCTCAGTTTTTTGTTTTTCAATCTTTTGCTCCAGCTCATTTATTAATAAGGAATGGTTAGTTGTAGCAGCTAGAAACATTTGTCTCAGTCGGGACATAAGATCCCACAGTGAATCCAATGTTACCTCCTTAGGCTTGATAGTGAGTTCTGCAGGAAATGTAAATTCTTGATCAGCTTTCCTCTCTCCAACCGCTTGTAGCTAACCCACCAATTCTATAGGCTGGCGAGTCTCTCCTGGAGGTAATAACCTCCCTTCTCTCGCTGCAATGAGCTGGATCTGAGTCCCTTTTGCCGTTGCTACCTCACCACTTTGGGCGGACGCCGACGCACCAGGAAGCAGGGAACTCGCCGCCATTGGTTGCGGGGGTGGAGCTCTCTGCTCGGGACTCAAAGTTGTTTCCAATTCGAGGGACGCCGATAGCTCCTCAAACCCCCCAGCGTCTTGCCTCGAAATGGTCCCGGAGTCCTCACCAGTCCTCCGCTGCATCAAGAACCGATCTATCGGTCCAGGAATATGGGAAGGGGTCTGGGGAACTCGGGCAGGCGCCCTTCCTCGACGCTTAGGCATCAATGCAGTAATGCGATAGTGCAGCAGCAAGTCACGTTAACGTGCAGCCATCTTGGAAATCTTAAGTAGTTCAGGCACCTTTTTGAGGCTTGTTCGCAAGAAAAAATGGTCCATTTTCCATTATCGGCCGAGGACGCCCATGTGTTAATCATGCCCCAGTCCTGCCTTCGCTATGCTTCCGACACGCCCCTGGGAACTTTGGTCGTCCCCGCGATGGAAAGCAGTTGAGGACGCCCACAATCGGCTTTCGATTATGCTGATTTGGGTGATCCTGGGAGAAGGACGCCCATCTCCCGATTTGTGTCGAAAGATGGGCGCCCTTCTCTTTCAAAAATAAGCCTGTAAGTCTCCTTCTCAGTGCCAGTTTTTTGGGGGGTTCTAGTAGGATCCCCAAGAGGCACTGAGGCTTATTTTCAAAGCACGTAGCCTCCCAAAGTTCCATAGAAACCTATGGAACTTAGCCTCCCAAAGTGCTTTGAAAATATGCCTCACTGTAACCTGGGATAAGAGCATAGAAGGGTCCCACAGCCAAGAGCTAAGATAGAGACACGTTGGTATGGGAAATATGCTGCTGAAGGTCTCCTAAGGGTATGGGCACTGTCAGGGTGCAAAGAGAAGTTAATTGCCCTGTGGAAACTGTCTATGCCCTGATATGTTAGTCTTGCTTCTGCAGCCACTACCGCAGCCGGAGAGCTCAGATATGAAGGCAAGAAAGGGGTTATATATGTTTTTCATTCACTTCAAGAAAAATGAGGCTCAATTAAATTGTTTTGAGAAAAGAAGGATGAGGGGTGCAGCTTGCAAGGTAAGAATGTGAAAACCCCTAAGGAATATCATCAGCAATTTTAGTTCTGAGGTGGGGTTTGAGAAGGAAGTTAAGTAGCTGGCCATGTACAGGGATTTCCGAACCTGGGAAATAAAGGGTTCCTGTGTCATAACCTCTGTACAAATAATGGTTTCAAAGGGAAATGTGTTGAGAGTTGATAAATCAATTTACATATTATATATAAGTACTTATTTTTTTGAATCTGGGGCAATGGAGATCTATTCAAGTATGGCCAATATTCAATGTCAATAGCAGACTTATTATCTGCCATAATTAGAGCAGCATTATATGCAGTCTAACATTGACTATCGACAACGTCAGATAACTTTTGGGTCTGTCCCAGCTCTGTCCCCGAAGTGCTCGGGTACTAACTGGGTAATGTCATGGTGGTCTGTTTGAATACTTATCGGCAATATCTAGGTAAGTGCTGGTGTAAATCCAGGTAGAGCCCAGTCACTGGATAAGTCCCACTTGATATTGACAGTATTATTATTATTATATCTATCCCTAGCTGAGAAAGGAATTTTTAAAGAGATTTACTGGGATAATGTGGGCTGACTAGACATTGTATTCCTCTAGACATTGTATTCCTCTAATGCATAGAACACATACATGTAGACACTTTAAAAAGAGAAGCTCCAGTGAACTCTGGTGGATCCTCTTCAACTTCCATCCCGCTTTCTGTTGGCGTGCCTCAGGGTTCTGTCCTTGGACCCCTCCTTTTCTCCATCTATACCTCTTCCCTTGGTACCCTGATTTAATCCCATGGCTTTCAATACCATCTTTACGCTGACGACTCTCAGATCTACATCTCCACCCCTGAAATCTCAACCTTGATCCAGAACAAAATCTCAGCCTGCTTGTCCGACATTGCTGCTTGGATGTCTCAACGCCATCTAAAGCTCAACATGACCAAAACTGAACTTCTCATTTTTCCTCCTAAACCCACCTCCCCTCTTCCCCCTTTCTCTATCTCTGTTAATGGCTCTCACATCCTCCCTGTCTCCTCGGCTCATAACCTTGGAGTTATCTATGATTCCTCTCTCTCCTTCTCTGCACATATTCAACAGATTGCCAAAATTCTGCGGCATGACTTATTTTCCGCCAGAATCGTTATACCCATACTAGCCCACTCCTCAAGTCGCTGCACTGGCTCTCTGTCCGCTTCCGCATTCAGTTTAAACTTCTCGTACTGACCTTTAAATGCATCCACTCTGCAGCCCCCCATTACCTCTCCACTCTCATCTCTCCCTACATTCCTCCCCGTGAACTCCGCTCACTGGACAAATCTCTCTTATCGTCCCCCTTCTCCTCCACCGCTAACTCCAGGTTTCGTTCCTTTTCCCTCGCGGCAACTTATGACTGGAATAGACTTCCTGAACCTGTACGTCTAGCTCCATCTCTACCTGTTTTCAAATCTATGCTGAAAACCTACCTTTTCACTGCTGCTTTTAGCTCCTAGCCAGTACTCAATTGCCCTCCCCTTGTCCCTTCCTTCCATCTCACCCATTACTTCCCTCACTTGTAACTGACTTGTCTGTCTGTACTATTTAGATTGTAAGCTCTTTTGAGCAGGGACTGTCTCTTTGTATCAGGTGCTGAGAGCTGCGTGCATCTGGTAGCGCTATACAAATGCTAATAATAATAATAATAATAATAACATGCTTATAACAGAGAAGTGGACCAGTATATATGCAACTGATTATATACAGTATCTCTATTGATTAATTTGTCTTTTAATCATTTTTAGCTTCTCAAATTAAGGGCCTGATATTCAGCTCGCAGTAATCAGTGTTTTGCTGACTGCCAATGGTTTTACTCCCAAAAGTTCAATTCTGGAGCATGTCTGGGTTTGCAGAGCCAGATAACACATAGCTGGTTCAGTTCGATATTCAGCACTTATTTAGCTGTTACCACATAAAGATAGGATTGACTTTAATGCTGCCCCATTTATGTAATTAATCTGGCCTGTTAAGTTCTGAATATCAGCACTTAACCTGCCAAGTGCCAATTCCGTACCCAGAATGCTCCCTAAATAGCTCGTTTTCAGTTTTTTGCTTACTGGCTATTTTCAGTTGCAGTAACAGGTTATGACACTGAAAAATAGGTATGGCCAATATTCAATGTCTATAGCAGACTTATTATCTGGCTATAATTAGGGCAGTCCCACTTGATATCGACAGGATTATTATTATATCTATCCCAAGCTGAAAAAGGAATTTTTAAAGAGATTTACTGGGATAAAGTGGGCTGACTAGACATTGTATTCTTCTAATGCATAGAATACATACATGTAGACACTTTAAAAAGAGAAGCTCCTGTGAGCATGCTTATAACAGAGAAGTGGACCAGTATATATGCAACTGGTTATATATTATTATTTTATTTATTTGTTGCATTTGTATCCCACATTTTCCCACCTATTTGCAGGCTCAATGTGGCTTACATTATTCCATAATGGTGATCGCCATTTCCGGAATGAAAAATGCAAAATGGTATTGCATTAGGTTCATAAGTGACAGAGAAGGGCATAATCGAACGGGGCCGGCCATCTATATGGCAGGCCATCTATTTAGTTGGTGCCGTAAAGAGCTGGCCACAACCGTATTATCGAAAAAGATGGACGGCCATCTTTTGTTTCGATAATACGGTTGGGGCCGGCCAAATGTCAGAGAATGCCAGGTTTGAGATGGCCGGCATCGGTTTTCGCCGATAATGGAAACCAAAACCGGCCATCTCAAACCCGGCCAAATCCAAGGCATTTGGTCATGGGAGGGGCCAGCATTTGTAGTGCACTGGCCCCCCTAACATGCCAGGACACCAACTGGGCACCCTAGGGGGCACTGCAGTGGACTTTAGAAAAAGGTCCCAGGTGCATAGCTCCCTTACCTTGGGTGCTGAGCCCCAACCCCCCTCCAAAACCCACAAATGTACACCACTACCATAGCCCTTAGGGAAAAAGGGGGGCACCTGCATGTGGGTACAGTGGGTTTCGGGTGGGTTTTGGAGGGCTCCCATTTACCACCACAAGTGTAACAGGGTGGGGGTGAGCGGGTTCGCCTGCATGAAGTGCACTGCAGTACCCCCTAAAACTGCTCCAGGGACCTGCATACTGCTGTCAGGGAGCTGAGTATGACATTTCAGGCTGGCATAGAGGTTGGCAAAAAATGTTTTTTGTTTTTTTAATGTTGGGAGGGGGTTGGTGACCACTGGGGGAGTACGAGGAGGTCATCCCCGATTCCCTCCGGTGGTCATCTGTTGAGTTGGGACACCTTTTTGAGGCTTGGTCCTAAATATAAATGGACCAAGTAAAGTCGGCCAATGCTCATCAGAGCCGGCCTTCTTTTTTCCATTATCGGCTGAAGCCGGCCATCTCGTGAGCATGCCCCCGTCCCGCCTTCGGTACACTGCCTACACACCCCCTTGAAGTTTGGCCAGCCCTGCGATGGAAAGCAATTGAAGCTGGCCAAACTTGACTTTCGATTATAAGCAGGAGAGTGACTTAAGCTGTCAAGTATGGAGAATTCATTTCCAGAATAAGAAATAAAGTGGTATTGCGTTAAAGTTCATTAGTGACTAAGTAAATTAAGCAGTCAAGTATAGAGAGTTTGGTATACAGTATCTCTATTGATTAATTTGTTTGATTAATTTTATTGATTAATTTATTTGATCAATTTGTCTTTTAATCATTTTTAGCTCTCAAATTAAAGGCCTGATATTCAGCTCAAGGTGATCAGTGTTTTGCTGACTGCCAATGGTTTTACTCCCAAAAGTTCAAAAGTTAAGTGACTCTGGGCAAGTCACTTAACCCTCCATTGCCCGAGGTACAAATAAGTACTTGTATAAAATATGTAAGCCGCATTGAGCCTGCCAAGAGTGGGAAAGCGAGGGGTACAAATGTAACAAAACAAAAAAAATTCTGGAGCATGTCTGGGTTTGCAGAGCCAGCTAACACATAGCTGGTTGAGTTTGATATTCAGCACTTATTTAGCTGTTACCACATAGAGATAGGATTGACTTTTATGCTGCCCCATTTATGTAATTAATCTGGCCTGTTAAGTTCTGAATATCAGCACTTAACCTGCCAAGTGCCAATTCTGCACCCAGAATGCTCCCGAAATAGCTCGTTTTCAGTTTTTTGCTTACTGGTTATTTTCAGTTGCAGTAACGGGTTGTGCCTCTGAAAATGAGTGGTTAACCCCAAACAGTTGATGTAACCAGACAGGAGCCATTTCTGGCTGGGATGAATCACTTTGAATATCAACCCCTATGTAATTACAACATATTATGGCAGAAGATATGTTTAACCACAGTAAATACTTACATTCTGGATAAGAGTTTCACGTCACCCTTGCAAAACACTGATAGGGATCCATTCTCCAATACTTTCACTGATAATGTATTAATGCTGAAATCTTCAACATTAGTACTGAATGAATAAAAAAGAACAGACTTAAAACAAGGATTTGCAAACTTTCATGTGTTTCCAACCAATTTTATAAAATCTTTGCAAAGGTAAAGGATGTAAATTTTCAGTTTCAGAAATTAAACTTCCTGGCTTTTAAAAGCCAATTTTCCATTTAATCCCAGCCACGAGAACTGCTTCCAGTTAACCTGACCTACTGTTGAAGCTTCATTTTGATGTCAATTCTACGTTATTTTGCATGTTTCTTTCGGTACTATTTTCTCTTCATTCCAATTTTTTCCTTGGCCCGTGCTAGGGATAGAAGAGGCCTGAGACTGTATCATTAATTACAATGGCCCCAAGTAGGACAGGGATAAAGCACTGACTGAATCTTTACTGCTTTGCTGCATTGTCTCCTAATATCTAGCTAGATCTGAGAAAAGCAGGTAGGACATCCGAATCACAAGCAATTTATTGAATTCTTATTACCCGTTCGTCAAAGGGTCACTGGGAACTGACACATATGTGTAGATTCTTTAATATTTAGCAGCAACGTTGTGAAATTGTCTTCCTTATGCTCTCTGGAACATCATTCTATGAGTTTTCCTCCACTGCTCTTTATTGTATTTTTTACCATGCTGAGTATTTCTTTGAATACTTGTTTAGTTTTCCTGTCAAGTTATTGGAGTTATTTTCTGCATTTTGTGTGTATATTATTTTATTGCCAACCTCTGAGTTTAAAAACTTAAATGTGATGCAGTTGTAAGGATGTTCAGGGCCAGAGTTTGGTTGGAGCACTGGTGGACTCAGCTGCACCTGTTTACACATATATATTTCCTCCTGCCTCTGAGCGGTTGAAAATGTGTGCTGATCTATTTAACTTGTGGTTTGTGCAAGATTTGTGCTAATGTTTTATAAAGACACATAAATTCTTAATCTGTGTCCACATGACCTCCCCATCTTGGCAGCTGCGGGTGGCGCGGGGGTTGATGTGCATGGGGGGGGGGGGTTGTTGATTTGCTTCAGGTGGGGGAGGGGGTGTTTGATGTGCTTCGGGGGGAGGGGGTGTTTGATGTGCCGGGGGAGCTTGGGTGATGCACCGAGGGGGGGGTTCTGTGGTGTCGCGCTTGTAGTTTTTCGGTGTGCCGCTACCTACCACTGCTCCGAAGTGGCAGGTAGCGGCGCACTGACAGCTGATTCCCAAACGGGGAGGAGCGTGTTTCCCTACTTTTCCCCCTGCCTGGGAATCAGCTGTGAGTGACATCATCCTGGCTACAGAGCCTAGCTCAGCAACTCCAGGAGCCACGGACACAGGCAGTCCCACATTAGAACGTTGGTGGTGAGAATTATTATATAGGATGATGATTAACTAAGCACATAATATTTCTTGTTGAAATTCAAATCGACTTCTAAGAAAACTTCAAAAATATGCAGGGGGTTACTTGAAATGCAAGTCATTCTAAAATAAAACCCAGAATAATCTTTCAGAGTATGCGCTGCTTATTATACTCTAAAATAACCAAACATGTTTTATACACTGACTGCATGATCAATACTTGTGCAAAAATCTTGATAGTGTTGTAGAATTTTCACTCACTCTAATGGGGAAAAAGGCATCAAGAGAGGGTCAAACAAAACTTTTTTCAATTCCAGGTTGAGAATATCCAAGTTATTCATAAAAACTACAAAAAAAGTCAACAGATTAAGTTTACAGTTTAGGATAATAGACCAAAGCAATAGAGAGAGAGAGAGAGAGAGAGAGAGAGAGAGAGAGAGTGAGTCACTTCTGAGGACATCAACACAACATGCAAAACAACTCAGGTTTCTCTGAAACTCCAGTGGCTACTGGAACTCTGCACTGCTTAAAGGACAAGAAACTTTGGAGTAAATATTGATATTGAGATGTTCCTGCCTACTTAAATCCCAATCAGTGGATGTCCCAGGATATTGAGTGACACCCGCACAGGGCCACTGACTATTCCCTCTGACCGCCATGGCACTGGGTGGTCCATGGGCAGAGACAGGGAGGATTTGGCACCCCTGCTGGCAGGACTGTAGGTGGAGGACTCCCACACAGCTTAGAGAGATCAGTGATGCTGAACGTTAGCTCTGATCATTGCAGCAGTGTCTGGTTAGTGGCAGAGTGGTTCAGGATGGAGTTGGGGCTGAACGAAACGTTATCCTGGCACCGCTAATATTCACTGCCGGCACCTGGATACATCTCTGGTGCACGTAGCAGGTGCACGTTAAGTGGCTTTCTACGCATGTAGGTCAATGGCTGGAGATAAGGTCTCAGACCCAAAATGGATGTGCGCCAATTTTTATTTTGCCCAATGCCCATTTTTGGCAAAACTTTTAAAACGGCCTTTTTTTACAGGCGCGCTGAAAAATGGATCTGCACGCCCAAAACATGTGCCTACACAAGTGCAGTCCATTTTTCAGTGCACCTTAGTAAAAGGACCCCTGTGAGGGGGGGGGGGGGGGGGGAGGGTTTGCCACCGAATGCAAACTTTGACATTTTTTAATGAATTCCAAGGAACTTTTCTTTCTTTCTTTCTTTCTTTCTTTCTTTCTTTCTTTCTTTCTTTCTTTCTTTCTTTTGTACTTACAGTTTTCCACTTTTTTCGCATCACATTCACCATTCACAGGAGCAGATAAAGCAAACAGACCCAAGAAAATGGCCAAACTCCACATTTTCAACATCTTTGGTTTTACTTTCTGGACACTGCAGCAGCCTGTTGGAGATAAAGGTGGGGGGGGGGGGGGACCTATCAAAATTGTATTAAGCTAACATCATAGGATTGCCAGCTGGTTCCAGATTTTCATAACAACCTCATCTACAATATTAACAAGGAAAAGAGAGCTTCAAGAATATACTGGTAATGGAGTAAAACCATTACTGGAAACTCTTTGTGATAGTGATAGAGAGAAATTATGTTATTATTCTTTAATGGTCAATTATTGCCATAATAGAATTCACACTTAGGGCTCCTTTTACAAAGCCCTGTAGTGATTGCCATGCAATAATTGTGATGAAACCCATAGGAATTGAATGTGCTTTGTCACATTTGCCACACCGGGAATCACTTCACAAAATTTCACCTTCTAACTTTAGGTGACCTTGCTTGAATTGACCCCAAAGTGGAAATGGTGTGCACTATGAGGAAATACAAATCACTATTTCAGAAACAGTGTAAAATCTTTGCCAGCAGTGAAAGCACCACAGATACACGAACCATGAGAAGTACTACACATGCAGAAAGCACTGTGCCTGTGAAAATGAGTACACAAAGTCAGAGAAAGGGTGTGTACCATGATGAGAAACTGGCAGACTGACAAAATGGCCGGAAAAATATGAAATTTTCCACAACATCATGGAAAATAATATGATGCAAGAATTTTGAAGCTTTTGAAAGGGATAGAGAGATGGATTATAAATAGAAAAATTAACATGATTTATTTCACAATTCCATTTCATTCTAGTTTTAGTAGATTCATTAAAACAGCATTTCAACATAGCTGAAGCCAAGTCAGCCATCAGTGAACTGTTTGACTCAAATATTTATAGCAAAATAATCTGCATCTTCTTTCCTTTCTGTCAAGCACCAATATCTTTGAGCTCTTGAAAATCCCATCCGCAAAGGACATGACTGGAAAAATTACAAAAGTGAATTATTATGCACTATACAATGGTCTGACTACAAAGGGCCTGCACCAGCTCCAGTTGATTCAGAATGCAGCAGCAAGACTCATAGAAGGTTGCAAGCGACGTGACCACATCACACCATTTTTGCAAAAACTTCATTGGCTACCACTACAATACAAGGCTAAATTTAAAACTCTATGTCTGATCTTCAAGGCCCTGAAAGGAAACAGCCCCGAGTATCTGAAGAATAGGATGATCCTCCACACACCGCCAAGGACACTAAGGTCCTCCCAAGGACTTTCACTAACTACACACTCTCCAAAAGGCATTACACGATGTGGTACCCACAAGCTAGCCTTCTCCGGAGTAGCCCCCACACTCTGGAATGCATTGCCTGAAAGGCTCCGCTAAACACAAGACTACCTCTACTTCAGGAAGCAGGTGAAAGCTTGGCTCTTCAACCAAGCCTTTAATGGAAGAAGTAACTAACTTGTTAGTCTCACTCATACACACACACACAAGGATTGACTCGGGCTGCACATACTGCAGCGGGACATGTTTATCCACTCCTACCCTAGCTGAGATAATATTTAACCATCTGTCTGACCTCACGTGCAACTTTCTTCAAATCAATCACCTTCCTTTCTTACTCATCTATATGTTACAACCTTGCCTTACCCTTCACTACCAATTATTATTATTTTTTTTTTTCTTACATTTGTAAACCGTGCTGTCCCACTCATAGCAGGTTCAATGCGGCTTACATATTATATACAGGTACTTATTTGTACCTGGGGCAATAGAGGGTTAAGTGACTTGCCCAGAGTCACAAGGAGCTGCCTGTGCCTGCAGTGGGAATGTTCTAGTACATATTGTGTTGTCATTGCAAGTAGTATACCATGCCATACTTTGTATTGTTTGAATATTTTTACTTCTCTAATTGCCTACTACTCATGTTTGATCTATTCTTACTGTGAATTCCTTTTTAAAAGGCGGTAAATAAACATAATGGAATCCTATTCAGAAGGAAGGGATCCTCAGAAGTTTAGCGGAGATTGGGTGGCAGAGCCGGTGTGTGTGTGTGTGTGGGGGGGGGGGGGGGGGCAGGGCTGGTGGTTAGGAGGCGGGGCTAGTGCTGGGCAGACTTCTATGGTCTGTGCTGTGAGGATGGCAGATACTAATCAAGAAACAAAAAATTAGCAAATCTGTTTAGAGCAATAAATTAAGAAACTTGTAAATAAATGCTCTAAACAACAACAAATATGTCACTGGTGTATATGTAAAAGGTAATATCTTAGAAGATATTAAATAAAGGCCTCACAAGCCTAGGGTACCAACTCAGTGGATACACCTATAAGGGCTTACATCATAGGCCAACCACCACCTCCGAAAAAACCTGCAGAATGTAATCACTGTGTCCATCTGCAGTAAAAAACGGAGGGTGGTGTAATAGTAAATACCTACACAATATGCACAAGTAATATCTTAAATATGTATTATCGGAAAGATAATAATCAAGACAATAGGAGCTATATCATGGGAACATCATTCGGGACAGTCTGAACTGCAAAAGATGAAGTATTTAGCTTCAATCAAAAGGCAGATAGTTCACATCCATAGGGCATCTCGAATCTTGAATGATAGCGAAGAAGCTTCAAAATGTTCCTACGAAGTATGGTTAGAAAGGCACTCTCAATCACTCTCAACAGTTGTAGAATTCTCGCTGTTTCGTTGCTTCATCAGGAGAGGATATGCATAAACATTTATCTTCCATATTGCATACAAAACAAGTCAAAATGGTGAATGCTTATAAAGACACTCCGACGGGTGCACATTTTAATGAATTGACGTCACTTCCTGCAAAGTCTGATCTCGAGACAATCAATTAAAGGTGTTTAATCCTCAATCAATTAAAATGTTAGTAAAAAAACTTCCCATTCCATTGGGCCATTCAGACCATTGGGAAATGTTGTATGTAAATGATATATCCATCTTTGTTCTTTTTGGTGTAAAACCCTGGAAATATCACCTCGTCTACCGTTATCCTGTATTTGCTCAATCACTGTACAGCATAGCTGATCAAACATATGTTTTTCATGAATGCAGCGTTTTATATTTTAACAAGACTGATGAAAACAGGAAGATTGAAAAAGAATGGCCTGGATTGCTCAGGTTCAGATTCACCCAATATAAATAGTGAGGATAGTGTACTCAGGAAAGTCTGTGCAAATAAAAACTTAACTTTGCAGGCTACGTCAATGCAAAATAATTCTCAATTACGTATTTATTTATTTGTGACATTTTTACCCCACATTAGCTCAAGAGTAACACAGGTTCAATGTAGCTTACATAACAAACAAATGATTATAAATGATATATATTAAAAACTATATAAACAGTGTAACCATGGTCCTCCTTCCACGAGGGGGCCAGGACTAGCCCTGCTTAGTTTTAACTGTCTCCATCCAAGGTATGGGATCCAAACCACCTCTCCTCTGTCAGGCACTCGTCCCGGTCTGGCTGCTCTCCGGCTGGCCTGAGCCTTTTTCCTGCTCACGGCAGGGACACACAAAAACTCAGCATTCTCATAGTTTCTTGAAAACATAGGTTTTTATTTTCTCAAACCCCTTTTCTTCAATGCAGCCTTCGTCTTCACTTAGTTTCATCACCAACAATGAAAGATTCAGTTCAGGTTTTCACATTCACCTTCTCAACACAGTTCAATCTTAATTCAGAATACCACAAAGCAGTAAATCCTTGCTTTGTTCCCAATTGTAGCATAACCCTCACAGGCACTATCTTCTAGCCTCAGATAGTTAATGGGTTAGCTTTCTCCACCAGCTGCTTCCCCACTGTATGATTTTCTCCTCTCCAACTGACCACAGTTTAGGCCATACTGACGCCACAAAACCCTTTACCTTTCCTGCTGGAGTCTGAGCAAGACTACTACTACTACTAGTACTACTACTTATCATTTCTATAGCGCTACAAGGCATATGCAGCGCTGCACACCATACACAAAAAGACAGTCCCTGCTCAAAGAGCTTACAATCTAGATAAGACATGAGACAGACAGAACAATTAAGGGTAGGGGAATAAAGAGGTGAGGATAAAGGATAGGGCAAAAGTGAGGGTACTGAGTAAGAGAGTCATGGTTAGGAGTCGAAAGACCTGAGACCTCCATGCACTTCTCCTCCCCCTCTTCCCCTACTTCCTCTTTATCCTATTCCATGTCTTCCTCCGTCCATGGTTCCCCCAGCTCCTGCTCATTCCCTTGATCAGAACTCATTTCCCAATCATTCACTCCTCCCTCCATTTCCTGAGAGTCCTTTGAGATTGTGTTTGGCTGTTTTCCAGTGTTTTCAGTATTAGATTACCCAAGTGGATACACTGCCCATACTGTATATTAAAGTGAGTCCTGCTGGTCTCCCAGTGGTTTCTGGGGATGGTAGTTTCTTCCCCTAACTAGTGGTTTCACTGGCGTTTTGGCCACTAGAAGGCGAACCTTTTGTCTAGAAGGAATTCTCCGAGGACAAGCAGGCTGCTTGTTCTCACTGATGGGTGACGTCTGCCTCAGCCCCTCCAATCGGAATCTTCACTAGCAAAAGCCTTTGCTAGCCCTCGCGCGCCGATGTGCACCGCGCATGTGCGGCCGTCTTCCCGCCCGAAACCGGCTCGTGCCGGCCAGTCTTCTTTTCTCCGCGCTCGGTACGGTTGTGTTTTGCCATTCGTGCCCCGAAAAGTCGACCTCGCGCGTCGTTTTCGACTCGTTTCTGTGAGAAACTTTAGAAATTGTTTCGGAAAGACCTCTTTTGGTTTTTCCCTTCCTGTAGTTCGAGTTTTTTCGCCCCGGTAAGTTTTCTTTCGTCGTCGGGGTAGGCCTTACTTAGGCCCCGGTCGAAATTTCCTTTCCTCTATTTTTCTGGTGCCAAATTTCACCATTTCGACTTTTGATCTCGCCGGCGTGATTTTTCCGCCCATGACATCGAAGCCTTCCAGCGGCTTCAAGAAGTGCACCCAGTGCGCCCGGGTAATCTCGCTCACTGACAGGCACGCTTCGTGTCTTCGGTGTCTGGGGGCCGAGCACCGCCCTCAGGCCTGTAGTCTGTGTTCCCTTTTACAGAAGCGGACTCAGGTAGCGAGGTTAGCCCAGTGGAACTTTTTGTTCTCGGGCTCTTCGTCGGCATCGGCACCGGGGGTATCGAGTGCATCGACGTCTTCAGCGTCCAGACCTTCATCCTCGGCCGCCAGTGCATCGAGGCATCGACCCTCTGCATCGGCGCTGAGACATCGGACGACTGTATCGACGTCGGTGGTACCGGGACCTCGTCTGCTGATGTCGTCGGACGGTGGTGCTTCGTCTGGAGTGCAGGTGAGGGCTGTCCATTCCCCTGCTGGTGGCGGTGAGCCTTCGGGTGGGTCTCCCCCTACCCTGAGGGCTCCTGCGGTACAGCCCCCCCGAGATCGACTCTCTTCGGTCTCGGCCCCGAGGAAGAGACGGCTGGATTCTACGTCCTCCTCGTCGGTGCCGGGAAGCGCCGGTGACGTGCTTCACAAAAAATCTAAGAAGCATCGACACCGGTCTCCTTCCCGTGTCGGCACCGAGAGCTCTGGGTTGCCGAGGGAGTCGGCACCCAGCAGGCATCGGCACCGAGAGGACCGCTCACCCTCTGTCCAAGAGGTGTCAATGCGCTCCACTCTGGACAGCCCGGAACAGCCTCCACGCCCGGAACAGGTTCTGACGTCGACGCCTGCATCGACTTCCATGCCTTTTTCTGCAGCCGCTCTGAACGAGAGCCTCCGGGCCGTTCTCCCAGAGATTCTGGGAGAGCTGTTGCGCCCTACCCCTCCGGTACCGGCGGTGCTTGCGCCACTGGTACCGTCAAGCTTGGCGCCGGCTGGTCCATCGCCCGGGGTGAGGTCGCCGGCGTCGATGCCGCGTGCGGTACCGACTGCCATTGCCTCCCAGGAAGGCTCCCCGACTACGTCAGCGGAGGGAGCTTCACCGATGCGGGCGAGGGAGTCTACCTTTCGACGCCCCCATCATGGACGTGTCTCCACGGAGTCGAGCCGGGCGCGGTTGCAGACACAGGTTTGTGAGCTTGTATCTGACACCGAGGGTGAGGCCTCGTGGGAGGAAGAGGAAGACATCAGATATTTCTCTGACGAGGAGTCTGAGGGTCTTCCCTCTGATCCCACTCCCTCTCCTGAAAGGCAGCTTTCTCCTCCTGAGAGTCTGTCTTTCGCTTCCTTTGTCCGGGAGATGTCTACGGCCATCCCCTTCCCGGTGGTTGTGGAGGACGAGCCCAGGGCTGAAATGTTTGAGCTCCTGGACTATCCTTCTCCGCCTAAGGAAGCGTCCACAGTACCCATGCACCATGTCCTGAAAAAGACATTGCTGGCGAACCCACATTCCCAAGAAGATCGAGTCCCAGTACCGGATCCATAGGGACCCAGAGCTGATGCGCACCCAGTTGCCTCATGACTCTGGAGTTGTGGATTGGCCCTAAAGAAGGCTAAGAGTTCTAGGGAGCATGCTTCGGCGCCCCCGGGCAAGACTCTAGAACCTTAGACTCCTTTGGGAGGAAGGCCTACCATTCTTCTATGCTCTTGGCCAAAATTCAGTCCTACCAGCTCTACACGAGCATACATATGCGGAACAATGTGCGGCAGTTGGCGGGCTTGGTGGGTGCGCTCCCCCCTGAGCAAGCCAAGCCTTTTCAGGAGGTGGTCAGGCAGCTGAAGGCGTGCAGAAAATTCCTGGCCAGAGGGGTGTATGACACCTTTGATGTTGGTTCCAGGGCCGCTGCTCAAGGTGTGGTGATGCGCAGGCTCTCATGGCTGCGTGCCTCCGACCTGGAGAACAGACTCCAGCAGCGGATTGCGGACTCGCCTTGCCGTGCGGATAACATTTTTGGAGAGAAAGTCGAACAGGTGGTAGAGCAGCTCCACCAGCGGGATACCGCATTCGACAAGTTCTCCCGCCGGCAGCCTTCAGCATCTACCTCTACAGGTAGAAGATTTTTCGGGGGAAGGAAGACTGTTCCCTACTCTTCTGGCAAGCGTAGGTACAATCCTCCTTCTCGACAGCCTGTGGCCCAGGCTAAGCCCCAGCGCGCTCGCTCTCGTCAGCAGCGTGCGACTCAGCAAGGCCCCTCGGCTCCCCAGCAAAAGCAAGGGACGAGCTTTTGACTGGCTCCAGCAGAGCATAGCCGACATCCAAGTGTCAGTGCCGGGCGACCTGCCAGTCGGAGGGAGGTTGAAAGCTTTTCACCAAAGGTGGCCTCTCATAACCTCCGATCAGTGGGTTCTCCAAATAGTCCGGCAAGGATACACCCTCAATTTGGCCTCCAAACCTCCAAATTGTCCACCGGGAGCTCAGTCTTACAGCTTCCAGCACAAGCAGGTACTTGCAGAGGAACTCTCCGCCCTTCTCAGTGCCAATGCGGTCGAGCCCGTGCCATCCGGGCAGGAAGGGCTGGGATTCTATTCCAGGTACTTCCTTGTGGAAAAGAAAACAGGGGGGATGCGTCCCATCCTAGACCTAAGGGCCCTGAACAAATACCTCGTAAAAGAAAAGTTCAGGATGCTTTCCCTGGGCACCCTCCTTCCCATGATTCAGGAAAACGATTGGCTATGCTCTCTGGACTTAAAGGACGCCTACACGCACATCCCGATACTGCCAGCTCACAGACAGTATCTGCGATTTCAGCTGGGCACACGTCACTTCCAGTACTGTGTGCTACCCTTTGGGCTCGCCTCTGCGCCCAGGGTGTTCACAAAGTGCTTGGCTGTAGTAGCAGCGGCACTTCGCAGACTGGGGGTACACGTGTTCCCATATCTCGACGATTGGCTGGTGAAGAACACATCCGAGGCAGGAGCCCTGCAGTCCATGCAGATGACTATTCGCCTCCTGGAGCTACTGGGGTTTGTGATAAATTATCCAAAGTCCCACCTTCTCCCAGTGCAGAGACTCGAATTCATAGGAGCTCTGCTGAATTCTCGGACGGCTCGTGCCTATCTCCCAGAGACGAGAGCCAACAACTTGTTGTCCCTCGTCTCGCGGGTGCGAGCGTCCCAGCAGATCACAGCTCGGCAGATGTTGAGATTGCTGGGCCACATGGCCTCCACAGTTCATGTGACTCCCATGGCCCGCCTTCACATGAGATCTGCTCAATGGACCCTAGCTTCCCAGTGGTGTCAGGCTGCTGGGGATCTAGAAGACGTGATCCACCTGTCCACGAGTTTTCTCAAATCCCTGTATTGGTGGACGATTTGGTCCAATTTGACTCTGGGACATCCTTTCCAAATTCCTCAGCCACAAAAAGTGCTGACCACGGATGCGTCTCTCCTGGGGTGGGGAGCTCATGTTGATGGGCTCCACACCCAAGGCAGCTGGTCCCTCCAGGAACGCGATCTGCAGATCAATCTTCTGGAGTTGCGAGCGATCTGGAACGCTCTGAAGGCTTTCAGAGATCGGCTGTCCCACCAAATTATCCAAATTCAGACAGACAACCAGGTTGCCATGTATTACGTCAACAGCAGGGGGGCACCGGATCTCGCCCCCTGTGTCAGGAAGCCGTCAGCATGTGGCTCTGGGCTCGCCGTCACAGCATGGTGCTCCAAGCCACATATCTGGCAGGCGTAAACAACAGTCTGGCCGACAGGTTGAGCAGGATTATGCAACCTCACGAGTGGTCGCTCAATTCTCGTGTAGTGCGACAGATCTTCCAGGTGTGGGGCACCCCCTTGGTAGATCTCTTCGCATCTCGAGCCAACCACAAACTCCCTCAGTTCTGTTCCAGGCTTCAGGCACACAGCAGACTGGCATCGGATGCCTTCCTCCTGGACTGGGGGGAGGGTCTCCTGTATGCTTATCCTCCCATACCTCTGGTGGGGAAGACTTTGCTGAAACTCAAGCAAGACCGAGGCACCATGATTCTGATTGCTCCTTTTTGGCCGCGTCAGATCTGGTTCCCTCTTCTTCTGGAGTTGTCCACCGAAGAACCGTGGAGATTGGAGTCTTTTCCGACCCTCATCACACAGGACGAAGGGGCGCTTCTGCATCCCAACCTCCGGTCCCTGGCTCTCACGGCCTGGATGTTGAGAGCGTAGACTTTGCCTCTTTGGGTCTGTCAGAGGGTGTCTCCCGCATCTTGCTTGCTTCCAGGAAAGATTCCACTAAGAGGAGTTACTTCTTTCTGTGGAGGAGGTTTGCCGTCTGGTGTGACAACAAGGCCCTAGATCCTCGCTCTTGTCCTACACAGACCCTGCTTGAATACCTTCTGCACTTGTCTGAGTCTGGTCTCAAGACCAACTCTGTAAGGGTTCACCTTAGTGCAATCAGTGCATACCATTACCGTGTGGAAGGTAAGCCGATCTCAGGACAGCCTTTAGTTGTTCGCTTCATGAGAGGTTTGCTTTTGTCAAAGCCCCCTGTCAAGCCTCCTACAGTGTCATGGGATTTCAATGTCGTTCTCACCCAGCTGATGAAACCTCCTTTTGAGCCACTGAATTCCTGCCATCTGAAGTACTTGACCTGGAAGGTCATGTTCTTGGTGGCAGTACTTCAGCTCGTAGAGTCAGTGAGCTTCAGGCCCTGGTAGCCCAGGCCCCCTTACACCAAATTTCATCATAACAGAGTAGTCCTCCGCACTCACCCTAAGTTCTTGCCAAAGGTTGTGTCAGAGTTCCATCTGAACCAGTCAATTGTCTTGCCAACATTCTTTCCCCGTCCCCATTCCTGCCCTGCTGAACGTCAGCTGCACACATTGGACTGCAAAAGAGCATTGGCCTTCTATTTGGAGCGGACACAGCCCAACAGACAGTCCGCCCAATTGTTTGTTTCTTTTGATCCCAACAGGAGGGGAGTGGCTGTAGGAAAACGCACCATATCCAATTGGCTAGCAGATTGCATTTCCTTCACTTACGCCCAGGCTGGGCTGGCTCTTGAGGGTCATGTCACGGCTCATAATGTCAGAGCCATGGCAGCGTCGGTAGCCCACTTGAAGTCAGCTACCATTGAAGAGATTTGCAAAGCTGCGAAGTGGTCTTCTGTCCACACATTCACATCTCACTACTGCCTCCAGCAGGATACCCGACGCGACAGTCGGTTCGGGCAGTCAGTGCTTCAGAACCTGTTTGGGCTTTAGGATCCAACTCCACCCCCCGAGGGCCCTGTTTGTTCTGTTCCAGGCTGCACTCTCAGTTAGTTGGTAAATTTTTTAGGTCAATCTCAGTTATGTCCTCGCCGTTGCGAGGCCCAATTGACCATGGTTGTTGTTTGAGTGAGCCTGGGGGCTAGGGATACCC
The DNA here is from genome assembly GCF_901765095.1 of Microcaecilia unicolor. Lineage (NCBI taxonomy): Eukaryota > Metazoa > Chordata > Amphibia > Gymnophiona > Siphonopidae > Microcaecilia > Microcaecilia unicolor. The sequence continues at coordinate 229,515,243 of NC_044038.1, read as the reverse complement.
CATCAGTGAGAACAAGCAGCCTGCTTGTCCTCGGAGAAAGCGAATGCTACATACCTATAGAAGGTATTCTCCGAGGACAGCAGGCTGATTGTTCTCACAAACCCGCCCGCCTCCCCTTTTGGAGTTGTGTCTTCCCTTCTCTTTGTCTTGCTACATATGAGACTGGCCGGCACGAGCCGGTTTCGGGCGGGAAAGACGGCCACGCATGAGCGGTGCGCATCGGCACGCGAGGGCTAGCAAAGGCTTTTGCTAGTGAAGATTCCGATTGGAGGGGCTGCCGCGGACGTCACCCATCAGTGAGAACAATCAGCCTGCTGTCCTCGGAGAATACCTTCTACAGGTATGTAGCATTCGCTTTAGTGAAGGAGAGTCATTACATCTAAAGGGAAAACATCTCCCCCGTCCCTGTTTCGGCAGTACCGGAATTAGACTCCTTTCAGACCCCTCACATACCCCCCTGCTTAAGTGATTGCTAGTATTCTCTTGTCCTTCAATAGCAATCTGAGATAATACATCTGCATTTGTCAATAGCTTCCCTGCCCTATGCTCCACTTGAAACCAGTAGGGCTGCAAGACCAGATACCACCGAGTGAGTCAAGCATTGCTATTCTTCATATGCCCTAACCATTTAAGTGGTGCATGATCAGTCACTAGGGTAAAGATTCGCCCATCCAAATTGAAATAACACATCTGTATAGCCCATTTGATGGCTAAACACTCCCTCTCTATTGTATATTGAAGAGTAACGGGTTTCATGCGGAAGCAACTTTCGACTCAGATACATGAGAGGGTGTTCCTGCCTCTCATGTACCTGAGATAATACCGCACCCAAACCCACACCTGAGGCATCAGCCCGCAGAACAAAGGATTTGGAAAAATCAACTGCTTTTAATAGGGGTTCTTGGCACAGGGTTAGCCTTAACCTATTGAATGCCTCTAGCCTCTTCTCATCCCATTGAAGTCTATTTGGAGCCTCCTTTTTAAGCTTGTTTGTTAGCAGAGTAGCCCTAGATGCAAAATGAGGTATGAAACGTCGATAGCATACCACTAATCCCAAGAAACTTCTCAATTTCTTCTTGTTCCTGGGGCATGGGAATTCCTGAATACTCTCTACTTTGTTACACAGGGGGGTTATCTGCCCATCTCCTACCCTGTATACCAGATACTTCACCTTCTTTTGGCCGAAGCGGCACTTTTGAGGATTCAATGTCAAACCTGCTCGCCAGAAAGCCCCCAGCACCTCCCGAACCCGTACAAACATGTGAGGGCCAGTCTTCACAATGGATCATTACATGTCTAAATATGCAGCAGCGTATACTTGGAACCTCATCCAGGAGGCGCTGGCACAAGGCCGCAGCCAAATTAAGGCCGAACGGCATCCTCCTAAACTGAAAAAGACCAAAGGGAGTTGAAAAGGCAGTCTTAGGCCGGGCCTCGGCCGTCAGGGGAATCTGCCAATATCCTTTGGTCAAGCCTAGTGTGGATAGGTACTTGGCAGTTCCCAACCGGTCTAGGACCTCCTCAATACGCGGCATCGGATAGGCTTCGGGAGTGGAAAGGACATTGACCTGCTGGAAGTCGATGCAGAACTGCCAAGTACCATCCAACTTGGGAACCAGTACAAACGAACTTGACCAAGGGCTGAATGACTCCTCAATAACCCCAAAACCAAGCATCTCCTGAACCTGATGAATGACTTCCTGTTTTTTTTTTGGGGGGGGTGAGACCCAGTAGGGTCTTTGCTTGACCACTTTGCCTGGCTCTGAAATGATATTGTGCATTATGAGATGCGTTTCTCCTGGACAGGGAGTCAGAACATCTCGAAATTCGGCCAAGAGTTCTTGAATTTTTTTCTGCTGTCCATCGCTAAGAGTAGCAGCAATTTGGGGCTCCCCAGCCTCAAAACTTTCTGTAATCTGGGGGCCTAATTCTTCCTCTGACTCTGCTACCTCCTGGCTCCACAACCCTCTCCTCTCTTGCCAAGGCTTTAAAACATTAACATGGTATGTCTGTTCCCTAGCTTGCTCATTTTTCACCATGTAGGTTATGGGCCCCAGCTTTCTCTATCGTAGCTAGGACCCCTCCAGTTACTTGTGAATTTATAGGGAGAATCTGGTACCAATATTAATACTTTATCTCCTACCTCAAATACCCTCTCTACACTCTTTCTATTGTAATACACCTTCTGATAGTTCTGACTCCACTCCAATTGCTGTTGGGCACAGTCACTCAGCCTACGTAACCTCTCCTTCAACTTTACCAAATAGCTAGCCACATCACGGTCCTCCTTTTCTGAGAGTACCCACTGCTTCTTTAGAACATCTAACACCCCTCGGGGGTGGTCACCCATACATTAACTCAAATGGGGGAGACTCCCAGGGAGGCCTGAACATTCTCCCTATATACATAGAGAGGAAAAGGAAGCAACAGGTCCCATTCTTCATGGCAGGAACCCAATCCCTTCCTTAACAACAGCTTTAAGATTTTGTTGAATCTCTCAACCAGACCATTAGTTTGAGGGTGGTAAGCAGCAGTTCGGATGTGATGTATACCGAAAGCCTCCCACACTTGAGCTAAGGTATGCGAAAGGAAGTTTGTTTCCATATCAGTAACTACCTCCCTTGGGAAACCCACCTCACAAAATATATGAATTAGCTGTGAAGCAATTACTCTTGCTGAGGTGCTACGAAGAGGCATTGCCCAGGGATACCGGGTTGCCATATCCATTACCACTAGAATATAAAAAAAAACCTCTCCTGAATCTAACGATAGGCCCAATCATATCCATGGCTAGGCAGGTCACTGGGGTTCCTATGCGGGGTAGTGGTCGTAATGGTACCCATCCCGAGATCTGCTCGGACACTTTCTGACACTGGACACAAGAGTTACAAAACTGCTCCACCCCTTTATACACCCCGGGCCAATAAAATCGGTTAAGTACCTGTATGAAGGTATTCTGAGCTTCTTTATGCCCGCCTAAGGGATGGTCATGAGATAACCATATCATTAAGTCCCAAAACCCCTGAGGTATCACCAGTTGTTTCTGGGGTTCTGCTCCTGTCCCTACACGAGCCACTCTAAACAATAACCCCTGTTGCTCAGTTAGGCTGCTCATCCAACTCCACGTACAGATCAGAACGTTCTTTTTTTTTTCTGAGAGAGCTGATAATATGTGAGTTATCTATATAGGAACTCTTTTCAACACAGCCCTACTACATCATGATAAAAATAGCCAGGAGACGTTTCCTGATTTATGCGACCCAGGACGAAAGTCCTGGAGATGTGAAGAAAATGGGCTTGTTTTTATTACAAAAATAGAGTGGAGGTGTAGGATAATAGCACAGTGTGTTGAGAACTGGGGGGAGCTGGGTTCAGTTCTCACTGCAGCTCCTCCTGATCTTGATTGAGTGCGCCCATTGGATAATTTTATTTATTTATTTGCTGCATTTGTATCCCACATTTTCCCATCTATTTGCAGGCTCAATGTGGCTTACATTATATAGCAATGGCATCACCATTATCAGAGTAAGAGGTTCAGCATATTGTTACAATTAATGTACAAGAATAACAGGTAGGTAGGGAAAATATAATGATAATACATAACATACATGATGAGCTCTGAACCATCAATAGCCAACCAATTATTGATAATTGGCACTCATTAAAACTTGCGAGCGCATCTGGATGTGCGCTATACTAGAAGGCACAGTGGTTAACTCCCACGGTGCATATCTCAAAATGGGGCGTGGCCATGGGTATGACAGGGCGTACTGAAAAGTTGCATGTGGAATTAGAGAATACCACCTAACTGCGCCAAAAATGGACACCAGCATTTACACTAGGTTTCAGCAGGCGTAAAATCTGGTGTCCAGAAGTGAGGCGCGAGATCTACCCTAACCGCTGTTCTCTATAAGGTGCACACCTTTTAAAGAATTTGCTTAGCGCTGAATTTTTCAGCACCACTTATTGAATCCCTTTCTTAGGGGGTCTTTTACTAAGCCGTGGTTGCGAAATTAGCTTGGCGTCTTGGCGTTTACCACCAACTGATTTCTGCCACGAGCCAAGAATGCTACCGTGGCTTAGTAAAAGACTCCTTTCAGCCTTCCGTTGTGCTAGCTACAAAACTCAGATTGTAAGCCCACTAAGGAAAGAGATATTCCCTGCGCGACTCATTTTCTGCCAAAGTCGCTATGCCCACATTAGCCCTCTCCTCAAGTCACTTCACTGGCTCCCTATCCGTTTCCGCATTCAGTTTAAACTTCTCTTACTGACCTATAAATGCATTCACTCTGCCGCTCCCCAGTACCTCTCCACTCTTGTCTCTCCCTACGCCCCCCCTCGGGTACTCCGTTCTGTTGACAAATCTCTCTTATCTGTCCCCTTCTCCTCTACTGCTATTTCCAGACTCCATTCCTTTTATCTTGCTGCACTTCACGCCTGGAATAGATTTCCCGAGCCTGTGCGTCTAGCCCCCTCTTTGGCCGTTTTCAAGTCCAAACTTAAAGCCCACCTCTTTACCACTGTTTTTGACTCTTAACCACTGCTCACTTGCCCTGTCCTTTTATCCTACCTCTTTATTCCCTTACTCTTAATTGTTCTGTCTGTCTGCCTGTCTTATCTAGATTGTAAGCTCTTTGAGCAGGGACTGTCTTTTTGTGTTTGGTGTACAGCGCTGCGTATGCCTTTTAGCGCTATAGAAATGATAAGTAGTAGTAGTAGTATCAATGATGAAGCGCGGAAAACTCTCCCTCTCGTCCTGCCCGCTCCCAGGCATATCGCAGTATTTTGTCAGACTCCTACTCCCTGGCGAAATAAGGGAACCTCTCTAACAACTGTCCCGGGTCACCTGGAAACTCCCCCTGACCTAGAAGGTCCCTTAAATTCCCCCTTCTCTGCTCCTGAGCCATTTTCTTCTGTTGAGAGCTCATCCTTGTTTTCCCCGGACCCCCAAGGATATCTCCGTGAAAAGGAAAAACCTGTGACAATGGCATTTCAGGGATTTCTGCCTGTTTCTCTTGAGCTCGGGTGGCCACTAACACCTGCCATCCCCCAATGCACTGTGAGAAAGAGGCCCAGTCTCGCCCCAGAATGAGATCCTGTGGGAGCTGCAGAAGCACCGCCACCAAAACCCGATGGATCCCAGCCTGACGCTTGATCTCCACCTGCCTGACCGGGTATTGGGAAGTGGCTCCATGTATGCATTGAATGGACACTGACAGGTCACCCCCTTTTACCTTTCTCCCTTTTTCTCTCAATCTGATCCCACAGAGCTTGGGAGCACATAGTTTGATCCACCCCAGAGTCCAACAGCCCTTCCACCGGGGCACCCCTAATCTCCACCCACTTGGTGAACCGTGGTCCTTTTTGTGAGGAGGAGTGAGAAGTTAGGCCTAACTTAGTCATACAATCCCTTCCAACAATGCCCCTGTCGCCCGCAGCGGTAACATATTCTTTCCTCCCCAACCCACCTCTCTTTACTCAACAGGGAACCTCTGGGAGCTTTAACCCTAGACCACTGCGAGACCACCTCTTGACCCCCTGAATACTGTGACTCCAGAAAACACTCCATCCATTTGATAGCTTCTTCTAGAGTCTCATACCCTTTCCTCACCAAATTCACCTTTATCACCTCAGGAAGAGCCTCCAGGAACTGTTCTAGTACCAGTTCTTGCATAAGTTGAGCCACTGACCTCTTGTCGGGCTCCAACCATTTTGTAGCAAAGTCCATAAGCTTCTGCGACAGGGCCTTCGGGGTGTCCCCCTCAGACTACCTCCAGCTTTGGAATTGACAACGATAAGTTTGTCTGTTTACACCATATCGGTCCAAAATAGCAGTTATTAACTTGGCGTGGAAGGAAATAATCGAACGTCGCCGGCGAAATAGATTGCTGGCGATCTATTCTAGCGGCGGCGCAACAGCTGGCCAGAACAGTATTATTAAAAAAGATGGTCGGATATCTTTTTTTTTTCGATAATACGGTTTGGCCCGACGAAATGCCTTGGATTTCGATGGGTTTGACATCGCCGGGTGTGTTTTACCGCGATAATGGAAAAAACTGCCAGCGATCTCAAACCCGGCGAAATCCAAGGCATTTGGCCATGGAGGAGCCAGCATTTGTAGTGCACTGGTCCCCTTCACATGCCAGGACATCAACCGGGCACCCTAGGGGGCACTGCAGTGGCCTTCATAAATTGCTCCCAGGTACATAGCTCCCTTATCTTGTGTGCTGAGCTCCCCAAATCCCCCCCAAACCCACTCCTTACAACTATGCACCACTACAATAGCCCTTAGGGATGATGGGGGGCGAAGGGGGGCACCTACATGTGGGTACAGTTATTTGGGGGGGAGTTAGAGGGCTCACATTTACCACTACAAGTGTAACAGGTAGGGGGAGAATGGGCCTGGGTCCGCCTGCCTGAAGTGCACTGCACCCACCAAACACTGTTCTAGGACCTGCATACTGCTGTCAGGGTGCTGGGTATGACATTTGAGGCTGGAATACAGGCTGGCACAAAAGGTGTTTCTTTTTCTTTTTTGTGTGGGAGGGGTTTGGTGACCACTGGGGGAGTACAGGGAGGTCATTCCCTATTCCCTCCAGTGGTCATCTGGTCAGTTGGGGCATCTTTTTGAGGCTTGGTCGTGAAAATGGAAGGACCAAGTAAACCCGGCGAAATGCTGATTATCGCCGGGTTTAATTTCTACATTATTCACGAAAGCCGGCCATCTGGTAGCCACGCCCATGCCCGCCCATGTCCCGCCTTCGCTTCACCAGTGACACACCCCCTTGAACTTTCATTGGCGATGCGAAGGGAAAGTGGCGATGCTGTTAAAAAGCCAGCTTTCAATTATACGCTTTTCGCCGCTTTTGCGAAATCGCCGGTGATCTCCCAATTTGTGTCGGAAGATCGCCGGCGAAAAGTTTTGATTATAAGCTGGATAGTCTGCTACTTCTCCCGGGGATAGGCTCCGAAAAGCCGCTAGGTCTTCTCCTGACAGTGCCGGAGCCAGCCGGATTGTCCACTGCTCCTGTGGCCAGGCTGCGGCTAGAGCCACTCGTTTAAAAGTTCCCAGGTAATTCTCAATATCAACGTTCTCTGCCAGCTTACCCCAGGATAGCCAATTTACATTCCCAGGTTTTCCGGGTCCACGAGAGCCTCTGACTCCCGCTTCCTCTGATAGAGTACCCCCTCATCTCTGCATCTGTCCCGTATGCATCATCTCCTGAACCAAGTCCAAAAGGGGCTGTTGTTGAGCTCGAGAGGCTGCCAACGATTCCTCCATAAGTTTCTGAGCCATTTCTTGCTGCTTTTGGATTTGGTGGGCCATAAATGACAGCAGCTCCTTAGGATCCATGCTCTCTCTCCGTCCAGTAGCCCTTAAAAGAAGGATTGAAAAAACAACAACCTCCAAGTGTGCTTTCCAACAGCTTAGGTCCTCCAGAGAAACCCCCCTTCCGGTTACCCACACACAATCCGATGCGAGAGATCCAAGATGGTGACCTGAATGGAGGAAGACGAAGCAGCTCCTAAGCCCGTCTTATTACCTTTTCTATACTTAATTAAAGAAATGCCTAAATGGAGAGGAAGGCAAAGGCCAAGCCCTGCGGCGTCTTCCTCACCTTTAATCGGGGCTATGGATCGCTTTGTTGTGCCAGGAATTCAGGGAGGATGTGATTCTTCGCTGATTGTAGAAACGGAGAAAGGAGAAACATTTCCACAAGAAGAAGTAAACACCACACTCAGCCCCGAGCTGAGGTATTCGCCGCCAATGCCAGCGTTCGTGCAGGAAGCATATGTGCAGATTTCTACACCTCCCGAAGAGGTGGAAGTAGTTGCTGCAGCCGGGTCAGACTCCTGCAATCGATCACAGATTGCCCCAATGGAGAAGGGCAGTGACCAGCATGGCGACGGCGTCTCTGAAAGAAAATCTAACGAGTTGGAGAAGAAAACTTTCGAAGCTCCTGAGTATTCTTCAGCAACACTCAGTAAGTCTTCTCTTTTGCCTAAACCCTCAACCATTACTCTCGAAACAATATGGGAAGCACTTTTGACTTTGGAAACGTCTTTTTCTCAGAAACTGTCATTCCTATCCCAGAAAATACAAGCTCCAAATGAAGCCATTTTTAAAATTGAGAAACAAATTAAAGCTATAGAAGAAAAACTGAAGAAAATGTTAAAGACATTAAAATATCTCAGCAGATACAAGTAGATATTATAAAAGAAAATAAATGGCTACAGACTAAAGTGGAAAACGTAGAAAACCAACAAAGATCAAAGATCCTACGAGTGATAAATTTTCCTAGACAAGAAATGCTGGCATCTTTGCTGACTTTTAAAAAGTATATGTTTGATATCTTAAAAATTCCAGAACAGGCTTGTCCACCAATATCTAACATCTACTATTTACAGCCATATAAAAGATCAATTATAGATGGACAACTTGAATCTGAAGGAATTGAACCAGTAATTGAGACTTTGAATCTTTCACAAATAATAGAAGCTGATAATTTGGGTTTGGAACCACGATCTCTTATTGTAACATTTGTTCTGCAACCAGACAGAGACTGGGTGTTAAAACAATTTTTCAGACATAGGAAAGAAACTTTTTTGAATTTCAAGTATGAATATACCCAGACGTTTCCAAAGTAACACAAAAGAGACGTCAAAATTTCCTTAAATTACGTCCCACTGTGTTTCAGATGGGAGGTTTATTTTGGTTGAAGTTTCCCTGCAAATGTGTAGTGAAGCTGAATTCAGTAAAATATATTTTCTTTGATCCTCTGCATTTAAACTCATTCTTAGAATCTAAGAAAGTAATTACCCCACACTTAAATTCAGAAAGAGTCCCGACATCGACTCCTTAGTTAACAAGATTATAATCCTGTGTACCTCCTCTTCACGCCTCTGGATAGAGTTTAAATACTATTATTACTTTATATTGTGCCTTATTTCTCTCTCTTACTTGTGGACTAACATAAGAGATTGTGAACTGGTACCAGTATTTTTTTTGTTTGCTTACTATTATTGTGAATATAATCTTCTTTTTTCTGTACAAGATATCTTCTTGGATTTTAATATGAAATATAAATAAAGAAATTAAAAAAAAAACCACACACAATCCTTCCCCGGGTTCTGTATATGCTTACCAGAACATGGAAAGGTATGTGCTTCTTTTACTGGCGGGTTGTCCAATCAATCCCACCACTGCCACCATATGTAACCAGGGTCCTCCTTCCACGTGGAGGCTAGGGCTTACCCTTTAGCCTTAGCTGTTTCCCTCTAAGGTATGGGATCCAAACCACCTCTCCTCTGTCAGGCACTGGTCCCGGTCTGGCTGCTCTCCGGCTGGCCTGAGCCTATTTCCTGCTCACGGCAGTGTCACACACAAAAACTCAGCATTCTCATAGTTTCTTGAAAACACAGGTTTTTATTTTCTCAAAACCCTTTTCTTCAATACAGCCTTTATTCTTCACTTAGTTTCATCACCAACAATGAAAGATTCAGTTCAGGTTTTCACATTCACCTTCTCAACACAGTTCAATCTTAATCCAGAATACCACAGTGCAGTAAATCCTTGCTTTGTTCCCAATTGTAGCATAACCCTCACAGGCACTATCTTCTAGCCTCAGATAGTTAATGGGTTAGCTTTCTCCACCAGCTCCTTCCCCACTGTATGATTTTCTCCTCTCCAACTGTCCACAGTCTTGGCCATACTGACGCCACAAAATGATGATATGTGAAGTTTCTTCAGTATTGCTGAGGTGAAAAGATACCTTAAACTCAGCCTGTTCCTTACAAAGGGATCCTGTCAACATGGTAATGTAAATATTGACTTCCTGATACTTACAGTTTAAAGCACTGGATGTGAGAGCTCAGATAACTGAGATTCCAGGGACCTTGCCCCACGGGAAAAGGAAATCTAGATGAATTTTATATTTAGAAGAAATTAAGATATTTTGTGTACCTTGAAAGAAAATTTTATATTACATCATTTAGGAGTTAAGGTTAATTATCCACAAATACTAATGTGAAAGACAGTTTTTTGACATATAGTTAATTTATGCAGGGAAGGAAATAATTTTTGTAAGAATCATGGCTGTCTAAAAGTGTTTACCCCTATGCAAATTGCCTGTACTTTTATGAATAACAGAGTTTATGCAGAGTACCGGATTTCTTTATGCCATGGTAAAGGAATCTAGGAACACAGCTGATTATGCTGTGTTTGTTTCTTTTAATAAAAGCCTGTGAGTTAGGACAATTTAAGGCTGTGAATATTTATAGGCACTGGATAGAGGGGATTTCTAATTTCTAATTAGTTTTTTGTGCGCAGTTGTGCAATATAATTCATGGTACTTGGAAGCGAATGGAGTAACTGTGACAGAACTGTAGGGACACTTTGGGGAAGATCTGTGTTGAGAGAAATATGTGGATGGCGATTTTTGCTGAGAGAGGGTTGTGTTGATGGTGGGTAATTGTGATTTGTTGTGGTTCGTTGGTTGCCATTTTGAAGGTTGTGATGGCAGCGTGGCAGAGATGGAAAAGAAAATAAGATGATACCTTTTTTATTGGATATAACTTAATACATTTTTTGATTAGCTTTCGAAGGTTGCCCTTCTTCCTCAGATCAGAAATAATCAAAGAACTGTGTTTTAAATCCTGATGTGGAGATGAGCCCAAGTTCAGGCCTCTTAGGCATAAGTTGTTTTTCTGGGAGAATGATTTTTTTTTGTTTAGCACCTGTTGTCTTGAATTGAAGTTATTTTGCTGATGCTGCACTGTTAAACTGTTCAACTGAGTTCCTTCCTGTCTTTTGTTTGAAACTGGTATATTCTGCCTGATTTTCTAGCTGACACCTCTGAGAGTAAAATATATAGAAGGGTAAAAGGCACGTCAGGGTTACACCAACTTGTATTGACTCCAACTTGTCTGCCCTCCTTCTAGGTAACTAAACACAAGTCTATACAGTAGCTAACAGTGTCCACCACTGATACACATAAACTGTATTTATAAATTACTAGAAGAAGGAGAGTCAGAAGGCTGTTGATATGAGAAGAAGCATTTTATTATAACTTACCAATTATGGGTATACTGGCATATGATAATTTCCCTCAATCAATTAGGGTTCAAATATCAATAACCTGGTGTTGGTAATAATAGTAATTGAACAATTACACTAGCGGTTCATTATTAATTCAAATAATGTTATAATTTTTATAATTTTTTAATTTGCAGTGCTCAGTAAAGCTGTAGTGTCTTAACCACCATATGTTTATGGAACAGGTTCTCAGCCGCCAAACGTCACAGCACTATCCCTTCCTCTCTTCCCTTTCCTGTCTTTCATATAATACAGGCAGTTGTTTTTCACATATCTTTGCTGGATTGATGTGCGGTTTGAGTCATTGTCCATATCACCCCTGCTTAGTGCATTGTGTTTAAAAAACAAAGTTCCTTCTTTATTGCCTTTTGTTGACTAAACTACAAACTATATATAATCACATCTCTCTTCATTTTCTATGATCATATTATAAACTCATTCTTAAACATGGTTATGTTGAAAAATAGTTTTCAGCTTACCGGGAGAGATCACACCGCTCGCACCTCCCTGTCTTGATGAACCAGAGTCTAAGCAAGACCCTCTAATATATATGTCATATCCCTGATAATTAGCGGATATTACATCATTTTACATCACATTATTTTAAAGCGACAACCATTCTATTTCTTTGTTTAAACCCTTGGGGTATACAGTGTCCCATGTATATATGAATCTTGTTTAAGCCGCGTAAGAACTGAAGTGATATCTCCTCCCAAACGTAGTTGCACTCGAGTTAGCACAACATATTTTAATTCTGATTCTGAGTGGCTCATGTCCTGCCGGTGTTTTACTAACCCGGATGTTACTAAGGTGCTCTCATAAGCGCAATTTTACTTTTTTGCGTGTATGCCCGATATATCACTTTGTGCACGGGCAGCAAATGGCATAAATTGCCTGGGCCGTATTGCAGCCAGTTTGATAACGCAAATCAAATCTTCTACCAGTAGCAGGAGTAGGTCACGCTGGTCACATTCAGTGCATGGCTGCCATATATGCAGTTCTGACAACTACTGTGTCCTCTTTCTGCTGATGCCGGCTGATCATGAATCTGTCTAAATATAGAGAGAAACTCCCCCATATTCCTGCCCCTTTTGTACGCTGTTCGCGGTCTATTCTTAAACTGTGGATACAATTGTAAAACCGGCCAATTTTTTGTATGATCTTTGCAATTGCTATGTCTGTAGGAGAAAACGGCAATACACATTGCATAGATTTCATTGATGTCATGGGTTGTGGACGTGGGTTAAGAAGCCACTCTCTATGAGCGTTATGTGCTCTTTTCCGTGCTTCTTTTAACACTTTGTTCGGATATCCCCTCTGTTTAAATCTATTTGTCATTAATTTGGCATGATGCATAAAAGATGTTTTTTCATTGCACAGGCACTTTACTCGGAGGAACTGAACAACTGGAATTCCATTCTTAAGGGGTGTAGGATGATGGCTGGAGTAATGCAATATTGCGTTCCTATCTGTAGGTTTTTTAAACAACGATGTTTTTATTTCTTCTTGATGTAATTCAATATGTACAGTATATCCATAAAATCTGCTGCTTCGTGACCTACAGTCGAAGTAAATTTAATATTAGGGTGACATTCATTAAGAGTGTTCAAAAAAATCTCTGATCTGACAAGCTGCTGTTCCACATAAAAGTTATGTCATCTATGAAACGATGCCACAGTACGACATTTGAAAAAAACCTGTGAAGTGTAATATAAGATGTTTCAAATTGAGCCACATATAAACAGGCTACCGTGGGAGCTACAATAGCTCCCATGGCCACTCCTTTTAATTGAAGAAAATACGTGTTTTCCAAGCAAAAATAATTTTGACACAAAATTAGTTCTGCTATAATATTCAGAAATTGCTTTTTTTCAATGGAGATTTCTAAATCATTTATATATAGGTCAAGAATCTGCAGCACCGCAGAATAAAGGGGAACTTTGGTTTTTAAACAAGATGCACTAAGCAGGGGTGATATGGACAATGACTCGAACCATACATCAATCCAGCAAAGATAAGTGAAAAACAACTACCTGTATTATATGAAAGACAGGAAAGGGAAGAGAGGAAGGGATAGTGCTGTGATGTTTGGTGGCTGAGTACCTGTTCCATAAACTGAGCACTGCAAGTAAAAAAATTATTTGAATTAATAGTGAACCGCTGGTGTAATTGTTCAATTAATATGATAATTTCAGTCAAATCAGATAAAATCAAGACAGTTCTCAAAGCTTTTCTCATAGAGAGTGGTAAACTGGACGCGAAGTGCGATTCCATAGTATAACTTCTCTAACTTCTATTGATTACATTTCTCATTTATATACTCTTTCAATCACGTGCTTTTGCGTCATACATATCCCTGTAAATCTGTCTTCTTGTATAGATACTAATTAGCGTCAGCATTAATTTACTTATTATCAGCATTTATGATTTTCCTTACAATCAGCACTTTATTTTCCCGTAACTTGCTTAATTTAACATTTACAGTAATTTCATTTATCAGCAGTTCATTTGGGTCATTCTCACTTTTGACATTAATGTCCCTAACCACATGTTCTTGTTTGTTCCCCACCTGTTCAATAACTTTTAAAATTCCCCTAAATTTACTTGGTCTATAAACCATTTTGTAATGAGATCATATTTCGGTTCCTTATTAAACTGCTTGCAATCCAGATTTCCTTCCTTGTTGGTCTGTGTTACTAAGGCCTCGAGACCATCTGTCTCATAAGCATTTCCAGTAAATGTACTCACTTGCAAGCAAGATACTGTTTGACCATTTAACCTTTTGAGGCCTAGCACAGCACACAATTGTACAGGTTATTGATCAGCCTGTACTATGGTCATATGGTCCTGTCTAGCATGGCCCATATATTCCATATTATTAACAAAAACCTTTCACCTTTCCTGCTGGAGTCTGAGCAAGACCTTAGACCTCCATGCACTCCTCCTCCCCCCTCTTCCCCTATTTCCTCTTTATCCCATTCCATGTCTTCCTCCGCCCATGGTTCCCCCAGCTCCTGCTCATTCCCTTGATCAGAACTCATTTCCCAATCATTCATCCCTCCATTTCCTGAGAGTCCTACTGGTGTCCCAGTGGTTTCTGGGGATGGTAGTTTCTTCCCCTAACTAGTGGTTTCACTGGCATTTTGGCCACTAGAGGGTGAACTTTTTGTTTAGAAGCAATTAGTGAAGGAGAGTCATTACATCTAAAGGGAAAACTTCTCCCCCCGTCCCTGTTTCGGCACTACCGGAACTAGACTCCTGTCAGACCCCTCACAACAGATTATAAAGTTCAATAAATAATGCTATAACATTAGCTTTGTAAAACTGATAAACATGTGTGTGGTGAATTAACCTCATTTAATTATATTTGTACCTTTTTCAATACATATAAGAGTTTGATTTTTTATCCACTACCTGGATCATCAACCAAAATGAATCATGATACATACATAATCACAGCCTTAATTTTAAGAGTATGAATAGAAACATTTTTGCTTTGATTTTATTCTTTCATTCTGTGGATGCTGCACGTCTGCTGTTGGAATGATGGCCAGCAGTCGGGGTTCTTGAAAACACAAGGTTAGGGGCGCACACAGCCCCAGATTAATGGATGTTTTCAACGCAACAGGGAGGTTCTCAACGTTAGGGAGGGTGATGAGTGAAAACAGGGCCATGCCTAGGGTCTCTGGCGTCCCCCTGCAGACTCACCCCCTCCCCCCCCCCCCCCATCTGGCCACAAGATGCAAAGGAAATAGGAGCTGAAAGATGGAGTGCATCTTTGTGGGATTACTCAACAAATAGATCACAAATAATTTTTTATGATTTTTAACCGTGAAAATGATCGCTCACCACTTGCCACACTGACAGGAATTGTCAGCAATATCTTAGAAACAAATTGCTATACATTGCAAAATAAGATAGCAGATGTAAATTCTCAAAGTGGACATATTCTAAACGCTAAAATGAAAATAAAATGATTTTTTTCTACCTTTGTTGTCTGGTGACTTTCTTTTTCTGATCATGCTGGCCCAGCATCTGATTCTGCTGCTATCTGTCCTCTTAACTCTGTTTCCAGGGCTTCCTTTCCATTTATTTCTTTACTTTCCTCCTTTCTTCTTCATTTCTTGCTCTATATCCATTTCCAGCAATTTCTCCTCTCTCCCTGGGTCCTGACCTCCCATCCATGTCCATCCTTGTCCCTCTCTGCCCTTCCCTCCTCCATCCATAGCCAGCAATTCTCCTCTCTCCCCTCCCCTCCATTTCCAGCAATTTCTCCTCTCCCTGGGCCCTGCTCTCCCATCCATGTCCATCCTTGTCCCTCTCTGCCCTTCCTCCTCCATCCATAGCCAGCAATTCTCCTCTCTCCCTCCTCTCCATTTCCAGCAATTTCTAGTCTCCCTGGGCCCTGCCCTCCCATCCATGCCTCTCTGCCCTTCCCCTTACCTCAGCTCCGTGCCCTGGGGCCTTTAAATCTTTTACCTGTCACAGCAGCGTCAGTGAAAGCACTGCCGACGTCTTCCTTCCCTTCGCGTTCGTTGGTTCCCTCAGTGTCCCGTCTTTATCTGACATCAGAAGAAGGTGGGACACTGAGGGAACCAATGAGCTTGAGGGAAGGGAGACGTCGGCAGCGCTTGCACTTACGCTGCTGCGACCGTCGGAGCCTCGGAGGTAAAAGGTTTAAAGGCCTCGGCGGCGCGGAGCTCAGGTAAGTGGCGCCCCCCTGTGGTGCTTACCACGCTTACCGTATTGGCACGGCCCTGAGTGAAAAGCTATTTTGACCCAGTCAGCTGCAGCAATGTGCTATCCTGTTCACTTTTATGCCTTGGGCTCTGCCAGAGAGATGTGTTTATGATGAAATAGAAAATAAGATATTGTTGTAGAGCTAAATATGAATGGGAGACTCCAAATAACATTACAGAAATGGGGACAGAATAGACAGAGGAAGGTAACACCTTGTATAGGTTGAAGCAAAAAAAGAAAAACTCATAGAGTCTTTTGCCATTTTCTCAGCAACCTCTTTGAATATTAATGAGAATTTTATACACTTATTTAGTCATCGTACTTACAAATTAATATTTAAACAACATTTAGTGCTCTGTTTACTAAGATATACTAGTGTTTTAGTGCACAATTAAAAGTAGTGCATGCTAAACACTAGAGACACCCATATAGTCCTATAGGTGTCTTTAGCATTTAGTGAACACTGTTGCCGTGCACTGAAAACACTAGTGTACCCTTACTGCTGATTAGTAAACAGGGCCCTTAATTATCTTAAGCTATGTTAATGTTACTTTAATTTTTTATCGTTATTACCTAGCGATTTTTGTGTATTAGAAATGTTTGAGCTAAAGCACGATACCATAATGTCATTTAAATGATACAATTAACGATGTGTCAGAATTTTGCTGTGTCACTGTGACTGCTCAAAGTGTCCATCCCAAGCTTTAACACAGGCCTTCAGTCGCTTTGGGAAGTTCTTAGCAGGCTTGTTGGCTGCTCCCTGTGGCAGGAAGTTCATATCCAATCAGTTCACAGCTGTAAAGTGATATCATCAGGGAAGCCCTGCAGGGAGGAGGAGTTGGGACAGCAGCCAGCCAATGAGATTCAATCTTCAGGGAGATGGGTGTTCTAGGATGTCAGCCAGCCAATAGAAGGAAGCAGCAGGAACAGCTGGGGGTGGAACCAAGCCTGTGTCCCACAGACGCTGTTTCTTTGATGGACCCTTAACTTCCTTGCAATTTTGGTAAGTCTTCATTACTTTTCTGCTTTACATTTCACTCCCCCCCCCCCCCCCCCCCACCAATTTCTTGCCAGAAAATGTAATTTGAAAAAGAAACATATGTGGCACGACTTTCATACACGCAAAGAAGCTGCGTGTATGCTGTTATACTATTTTTTTCGTGCTCCATCTTCCCTGCCTTGATTCCACGGTAAAGGTAGGGACTGCTTTTATGCATGGGGGTCGGAAACGGTAGTGCATTGTATCGCATTCACATTATAATAAAAATTAGCTGATTTGCATTCCGTTTTCGTTAGCTGCTACCGTGACAGAAAAATGGCTTGGAGAACCCTTTTGTGCATGTCCCGGTTTACTACTTGCATGCTAAACTGGCTAGAACTAGTTTAAAAACCACGTTGTTGGCTCGTTCAGTTTAGTGCATCTGACCCTGAGTCCAGCAATTGCATAAGGATTGTTTGGGTGGAGCTTGTGATAGGCCTCCAACATTGTTCCAGCACTGTGAAGTCATTAACACCCTCCTGACATGTTCCCATCACCTCTGTTTGGTTATGTGTTACCCATTTTGTTTTTTTTTCTCTCAATTAATGGTAGTTTTTACAGCCCACACATTTTTGAATGTGTGAAAATCGCTGGGTGGTCACACTACAAAGTCTATAACTTCACCATGTTGAGAGATAACCTCATTCCAATCCGCAGATAAAGGTAGATGGAGTTTGGAAAGGGAGAGATAAGGGTTGCACTGTTCAGTTAACTGACAGCTGTGGCGGAAAGAGAGATCAAAAGACAGGATGATCACAGAGTAGTTAAGTCGTCACAGATGAATTTATTGGGGTTCTATGTCCCCCAAGTCTCTAATTGTATAGAGAAGGCTGTTACCTCTTTCATCTGACTCCTTTCTTTGACCTCTTATTATCTGGTCATTATTCAACAACACTGAACCAAGCATGTCACTGAATAGTGTAGAAAACTCCGTATTAATCTCTTACAATCCCCTAAGTCTGACGGAGATGTGTACTTTCTTTTGTCGGACCCAGAAGGATTGACAGACCATATTCTTGTCATTCTTTTTATCTGTCCATATCAGATCTCATATTTTGTTGCAAATCCTCTACAAGTAAGAAATAAAGAGAATGAGACACATAAAGTTAGTTATAGTCTTTTCTTTACTTACCAAAATCAGATTTCATATGGAGTTGATCATAAGAATAAACAAATATTCTTACAGGGAGATCTTTGACAGGGTCTTCGCAACTTCACCTCTAGTCTCTGACTGTCCCCCTATAGGGAGACTGTCAGCCATATTTATACACTTGTCTTACATTAGGCTCTATGGACTTCTAAAAGAACCCCTACTTTTGCACAGATGGCCGAATGGCACAGGTGTCAGAATGACACTTAACCGCAGATTTGCAAATTTGATATTTTTACCCTTGGAAAAAATCCTCCACCCTTTATGACTTCTGCTTTTCTTCATGCACCTGCTATACGGCTCCTCCCTGCTATCTCTGTGCTCAGAGTCTATTTTCATCATTCTAAACTGTCAAGCTAATGTCACAGTTAGAAAATGCTTTTTGATTTCAATTAATTCTTCCTTGACCTATCTTCCTTTCCCAGTAGCCTTTGAGGCCAGGCTCTTCCAGCCGGTCCCCAAACTGGGTATTAGCTCTCAGGCCTGTACTGTGTGGCAGAGACTGGGAAGTGAGAAACTGATTTAATCTAACGAACCCCTCCAGTGCTCGGGTTTTATTATGTGGTTTCTGAGGTCAGGTGATAGTAGTCGGGCCAGATCTCAGAACCCATTGTGAAACACCGGAGAAGTTGTAGACTCACTAACCTCGTCTTCCATTTTTGTAAGGCGGAAGAGAAAAATTAATCTAATTCAGGATAAGAATGTTAAACTTCCCAATATTCAGTGGCTCCAGACATGAACTGCTGAAAATCTCTTGTAGACTTTATTCAATATAACAAGAAAAATTTAAGATAAAATGTACATTACAACAAAATTTGAATTAAGAAAAATTTGCTCTATATTTTCAAAACTACAATAACATTAACTCAGGTTTTCTTTTCTTTACAGGTTAATTCAACACAGCATCAATTTCACATGTATCAGATAAGTATTTTGTATTTACTTCCCTTAAAGCTCTATTCCTATATTAATATATTTAACTAAGAGTCAATTAATATGTTTAATTAAAACCAATGCAAGAATTTGATTCTTTGTGTATATTTTTCTCTTTCTAGGATTCTCTCTCCTCCGATGGAACCCAGGTTTTCAGGTAAGTATGTGTAATTAAATTGTTTTGTTTCACAGGTCACTTAGCTGGCTTCCAGGTAGATTTTCTCTGTAGCTCTGAAGTCTGTCTTGCGTTGGGGCCCAGCTGTATTTTCCGCACTCCGTCCGAACGTTCCTCTCTTCACCCTACATCTTTCTTAATAACCAAAAGGGAAAGAAACTCTTTCTCCCTAAGGGAACCCTCCTATAAAGCTCCTAGGTGTTATTAGGGAAATACTTTGGCCATATATATATATATTCAAAAATAAATTAAATTAAATATCCCTATTCTTCCAGATCTATTCTATTTTTTTCCCTTCCCTGCACTAGAGGAGCACTGGCGTCTTTCACTCATACCTCACTCCCACTTCAGTCAATCCACTCTAATTCCTATTAACCCCCCAATCCAACCCCTTTAAAATTTAACTTAAATTCCCTATGACACCCACCTTACACACAATTTTCCCCTTACTCTACCAGCATTCAAATAATGTTTATTATTTATTTCCCCAATCACACCATTCAGTCACATTAAGTCCCTATACACTTTCTCAGCACCCGACACACAACAAAACACAACCACTCTCGTCGGTGTCTTCAGCTCTCTGATCAACTGTCCACAGCCCTGTTACCTAAGCAACGGAACTGTGGCCAGAGTTCCGGAGACCCCTCAGCCAATCAGTTGTACTCCACAAGGTTCCATGCAGTGGTGTGCTGGAGCAGGCTCTCACAGGCTCTCGAGAGCCGTTTGTTAAGTTTTTAAGAATTTTGGGAGCCGGTTCTCCATGGCTACTTTAACAAATGGATCCCAAAATGTGGGCTTGGGCCCCTCCTGAATTCTCTTTTACTTTGCTGGCGAGAGAGAGCCCCCTGTTAACAATTTACCAGCACACCCCTGGTTCCGTGCCTTCCCGCTGACCAACGGAACCCTGGGCAGCACAACTGAATCTCCATTTTATTTTATCTTTTTCCATAGGAAATAATGGAAAAAATATTTAAACCTGAATTAAAAAGTCCCAATTCACCCGAATTTCACCAAAATCACCCCCCATACTAAACACTAAATCCTCTTTTAAACCCTGTTTTTAAAATTTAAATCTAACATTTTTTCCTCGTCCGCCCTATTTTTTCCCCCCAAACACCTCCTTAAAAATCCCAAAATTATTTTAAAATACCCCAAAAATTCACTCACCTCCCCCTTAATCTACCCCGTCAAATTTTAAAAATTAACCCTTTCATAACCACCTAAAACTAAACCCCCTCCAAAAGACCCCTTAAAAATATCAAAATTCAAAAATTAACCCGGCAGAAAAATCAACAAAAATTCCCCGAACCCGAATCTGAAAACAGAATTTTAAAAAACAAATCCCTGATTAAAAAAAAAAAAAAAAAATCGCATTTACACAATTTTAAAATAATTAAATTAAAATTTTGGGTCAACAAACCCCTTACCTTTCTCAGGATTTTCCCCTTACTCGAAGACTACCGTTGGTTCCGGTCCCGGACGTCCACAAGCCAAAACGGAGTCAAAAATAAAAAAGCTCCAAAGCCGGCCCAAAATTTAGGCCCTGCTTTGGCCTACGCGCGAAAACGTATGCCGCCGATCCGTGCATTAGGCGCGCTACCTCATGCACACCCGCACAGCTCTCCCTCGACGTTCTCTTCGCCGGCAGCCCGCGCATCCGGAGCTCCATCATCTCTTCATTCCCGGGGATGTGCCACCATCCCCGGGAGTCCGGAACCTGCGGCGCCGTTCCTCCTGAGCCTGAAATGACTCCGATGCAGTTCTTCAGTCCCGGAGACGCTCTCAGTCATCCCCGGGACTCCAAAAACAGCGACTGCCCCAATCGTCTCCGGGACCCTCCCTTAAAAAAACCCCGAAACTGGCCAAAACGGCCCTCTCCACCTCTCTCCTCCCCGAAGCTATGGAGCTAACAGCGCTCCCTCCAACGGGCCTCACTACCTAACCCACATTGATCCCGGCCCCACTAGGCTCCTAAAATGGCCCGGAGCCCTTCCAGGTAAGTAAAAAAACTTTATATTATTTTTTTCCCGCTCTTAACCCCCTGTCACATTAAATGTTCTAGGTAGTCATTGAAATAGCTGAAAGGGATGTGCAGAGATAAGGGTGTGTGACAGGATAGAAGGAAAGTGTGGATTGGGAAATTCTGAATGTAGGAAATTAGATCTGGGTTGCCTGTAGTGAGGTGTTCTGGAACAGTGGGAACAGCTGTGCTGTGAGTATAAAAGTTGTGATGTGTGATTTAATGGGGAATTGATAGGGAGAGTTACAAAAATCTGAATGCTGTGGACTGGAATGGTTGCAACAGTGTATACATGCTGAGTGTGTCTAATAGAATAGGGAAAACAAAGTACAGACTAGGTTTTAGAAGTAAGGAATTGTTTGGTTACTTTTATTTCCTGCAAGTTTACTGAGGCCCAGTATTTCTGAAAAATTATTAAAGCCACCTAGTGAAGTGATTGTTAAGTCTAAGGAGTTAGGGTATTGCTTCCATTTCATTTGGTTAAAGTTGAAGTGAAGGGAGAAGAAACCGAACAGGAGGACGAGAACCTGGAACCTATCCTGGGCCCAGTGGCGTACCAAGGAGGGGGGGCGGTGGGGGCGGTCCGCCCCGTGTGCACGCTGCTGGGGGGTGCCGCAGCACGCACCTGCTCCTCCGCGTTCGCTAAACTTCGTTCGTTCGCTGCAGCTCCCTGTGCCACGGAACAGGTTACTTCCTGTTCTGGGGCAGAGGGAGCTGCAGCGAATAAACGAAGTTTAGCGAATGCGGAGGAGCAGGCGCGCGCTGCGGCACCCACCCCAGTGGCGTGCACCCGGGGGTGTCATTTCGCTGGAGGGGGGGGAAGGTGTCATCTAGCGGGGGGGGGGGGCGCATCGGCAAAAAAGATTACAGAGGAAAACAACCTATAAAGAAAATCAGCCACAGCTAAGTTGCAACAAGGTTGAAGGACAAAGAGAGTCAGATACTTACCTGAGTTGAGAGGTGGAGGGTGCACTGAAGTCCTGGGAAAATACAAAGAGAGAGCACAAAGAATCAATTCTTTGCAATTAAAGGGGTTAACTATTTAGAATATTTAAGTACATATATTTATCTGATAGGGATGAAGCAGGTACCGAGGAAAGATTCTGTGAAGGAAAGAGAATAAAACAAAGACTGTAGGATTAATTCTATACTGTATTAAAATAAAAGTGTTGAGTTTAGACTGAATATTGGGAATTTGGAAAATTGGGGAACAAGAACCACTGATAAATATGAATGTTATAATAAAATTACAATAGATGATAAAGGTTGATAGAAATATTTATTCTTACCTCACTTTGAACAAAAAAAAAACTATTGTTATTTATTCACCATTATTCAGTTTGGTTCTCTCCTAAGCAGGACAAATCCTAATTTAGTTTATTTTCCCCACCCATTCTTCGAGAGTAAAAGGCGAGGTTAGTTTTGTTGTTCCCTCTCCGTTCCTGGGTACTGGGTTCCTGGAAAGCTGCCTCGACTACTAACATCAGGCTAACCGGAACCCTGTTCTTTTCATACATCTCACCCCAAAAAAGGCAGTTTTTACAGGCGTGCTGAAAAATAGATCTGCAGCATTCAAAACAAATGCCTTACACTAGCGCAGGCCATTTTTCAGTGCACCTTAGTAAAAGGACCCCTTAGTTTCAAGGTTCACTAAGGTCTTTTCTCCAGTTGCTGATTCCTGCCTCCTGGTGGCTTATCCACCTTTCTTTCTTGCCAGCCTCAGCAGCATGAACTTGCACCCCTGTACCTCATCCTCCAACCCCTTCAAAGTTTAGCCTCTTTTCCGGTCACTGCCATACAGTGGCCAAGTGTGAATATTACAATATATTAGGAACAGCTGTGATTAAGCAAACACAGAAAAGCTTGAACTGCATGTTAGAACAGAGATGTTTACTTTAAATAGTGGGTGGAAAGAAATGAGTACAGTAATAGAATAGCTTGTCCAAAAGTGGAAAGTATTAGATATGTGAGCATAAAGGAAGAGAAGATGTTATGGTAACAAGTAAGAACTTGAAAAAGATTGGGAAAGGAGCCTGAGGGTCTGGTAGTTGAATTTAAAAATTGGGACCTGAATTGTGCAGACAGGTGGAATGAGTAAGGCTGTATCCAGCCTGCTCCTTTATTCTACTTCAAATGCTCAATGTATTCAAGTGCTCAACTAGGATGTTAATATAGAAGAAATCCGGGAGCATTGGTACAGTATGTTCATTTGATTATCATTCAAACACGTTGTACAGTCAGTAACTGAATGAAGAATGACTTAAGAGATTCAGCAATTAAATATAACCACTTTCTTCTCCTGTGCATAAGGTTATATGGCTTGGACTGGACATCAGCTTATGTAGAGGAAAATAACTTCGATCCAATTCTCCAAGCGCCCAAGTTTCAGAATATATGATGGCCAAAATTATAACACGATCAAGATTTGTATCCAAGTGCTACAAAATGGGAAGCGTATTTCTTTTGCTTAACATATGAATGGATGCCAACTATTTGACAGTTCTGAGGCTTCAGCCACTATAGACTTAGTTTTGCAGGTGTCCAGTAGCCATGAGCCAAGCCAAATCCTTCTCCTTACAGAAGGATACCATTTCTGCTATTCAAGGCACTGTTTCCAGCGCTGCGTATGCCTTGTAGCGCTATAGAAATGCTAAATAGTAGTAGTAGTAGTAGTTATTCTAAACCCAGCTCTCTTCCGTTCTTGTAAATCCATCTTTGGATGGTAGATGTAGAAGAAAACCTATCCTTGCTAATTGAATTATGACTATCCCTCACCCACTGTACACACTAACCTTTCTTAGGTCCTTTCTGTCATATCTGTAATGGGGAAATCAAGATGACAGAGTGATAGAAACTGTTTGCTAGCTGTTTAGATTATCACAGAGATAGGTGACCAGATCTACAGTGTGGGATCAGTAATAGAAAAAGCCTGAAAAACATTTTCCAAAATTTTTACCCTCTTTCACAGGTCCATAATACTTCAATGAGGATATCAGATATCGTAAGTATATTCACGTCAGACCAGAAAACAGATTTAATTAGACAAATACACGTTTTTCTCTTTTTCTTTTTTGTTAGGTGCCGATTCACCACAAAGGAGATATTGATTAAGACCACAACCCTGAGGCAGAGAACGAAACGCTGGCCACCGTAGGCTGTGGTCAGTACTCCAGGTGGTGCAGTCATCGAGTCGTTCGTAAAAAAATAGAAAAAAAAGAATAAAAGAAACAAGCGGAAGATCGAGCAAGGCTGAGCTACTCTTTAAGTCAAGTTAAGTAATTTATGAAACTCTATACACGTAGATAAAAGAGAATTTAAGAAATTTAACTTAGGATGCTAGAGGTTTTTAAGGCCAATGATGAAGAAGTCCAGCCCCCGCTATTGAAAAATTAAGCTGGGGGCTTCTTGAGGCCTTTTCCTCATAAAAGAAAAAGAGAAAAACTGGAAAACTCCAAGTATGTGTCAGACAATGGTCTATGGAATTTTCCTTTAGGAAGCCATCCAAACCTTTCTTACGCCCTGCTAAGCTAACTGGTTTCACTACATTCTCTGGAAACAAATTCCAGAGTTTAATTACACGTTGAGTGAAGAAAAATGTTCTTTGATTCATTTTAAATTTACTACTTTGGAGCTTCATCGCATGCCCCCTAGTCCTAATATTTTTGGAAAGACTAAACAAGCGATTCACATCTACCAGTTCCACTCCACTCATATTTTATAGAGCTCTATCATATCTCCCCTCAGCCATACTTTTTCCAAGCTGAAGAGCCCTAGCCATTTTAGCCTTTCCTCATAGGGAAGTCATCCCATCCTCTTTATCATTTTTGTCTCCCTTCTCTGCACCTTTCTTATTCCATTATATCTTTTTGAAATGCGGTGACCAGAAGTGAACACATTGGTCTGCAGGAGTATTTCCCTGTGTGTCTCACCTTGCGGGCCTTGGCCTGTATAATCCTATGACAGCAAAATGGAGACTGTAAACTCTGACCCGCACATCTCTGTGTCAGCAAGAAACAGCTTTGCAGCTTGTGGAAAATTACAGCAGAAGCTCAACTCCAAGGACATGCTGTGGGCAAAGCAGGCCCCCTTATCTCCTGAAAGGCTGGTTCCAGCAAGGCGGGTGAGAAACAGAAAATGCATACCAAAATGTAACAACTTGAAGGTCAAGAACAATGGACTGTTCTTGCCAGGCAGTGAGCTGAGAAAGATCCAGATTGGTTCCTGCAACCACCGGACCAAGAGGTACGGGGAGAGCGGGAACAAAGAAAGGAGTTATTCGGAAGCCTTGGAAGAAGGTGGAGGTGAAAATAAGACCAGTGAGACCTAATAAGGTCCACCAACTGATGAACTGTGTATCTGGAGGAAAGTATCGTGGTTCAGCTGTATCAGCACGGAGTGACCTGTGCCCTTCTTATCTGCTGCAGAGTTCCCTTCCAGCTTTGATTAAGACTCGCTGCTATATCAGCTTGAATCTGTGAGGTGTCCCGTGCCAGCCCGAGAGAGATGACCCTGAGGTCTCAGCCTGGTGAGAAACACGGCGATTCGTTTCCTACTAGTCGGGGGCTAGTTAGTGGTATTTACCTGAGCAGGAGAAGCTGCTAATAACTGTACTACCTCGTAACATAGTGTGACTGATCAGTAGTGTAATTTTACCTGGTAACCAGTAAGAATTAGTGTTTAGTAGTGTGACGTATGAGTGTAATTTTATCAGCTAGTAATTTTGTATTCAGCCAAAGCTTCTCTCGGAAGAACTGTATAGGCTCTAATCCAAGGTTCCCGCCCCTAGACCGAGTGCTGAGCAGTCTGTGTGCAGATAGT